>NC_091554.1:43059691-43062191 GCF_042767895.1 Penaeus vannamei | reverse complement strand
TCTCTCTCTCTCTCTCTCTCTCTCTCTCTCTCTCTCTACAGATATATAAATTAAATGTATTTATATAATATCCACACACATTTTATATATATATATATATACATATGAATACAGACAGACATAAACACACAAACACACGTGTGTGTGTATATACACACACACACACACACACACACACACACACATATATATATATATATATATATATATATATATATATATATATATATATATATATACATACATATATATATTTATATATATTCGTATATATTTATGTATATATATATACATATATGTATGTATATGTATATATACATATATATATATGTATATATACATATACATATATATATATATATATATATATATATATATATATATATATATGTGTGTGTGTGTGTGTGTGTGTGTGTGTGTGCGTGTGTGTGTGTGTGTGTGTGTGTGTGCACACGGTATATATGTGTGTGTTTGTGCGCGCGCGCGCGTGCGCGCTTATATTCATATATCTTGTGTATTCATACACCCACTTATCTTCACAAGCAAAAAAGAAGCCCCGATTCCGCCGGCCACGAAGGTCAGCGGTATTTCTCACTTGATAAACACTGAAAATCTCGTAAAACTCCAACTATAAAAATTACGAGTTGAAGGTTCCGAACCCACAAAGAAGTCTCTGAACTCTTGTCAGATTCTCGTAAAGTGTTCGTTACATATTCTCGTAAACTGACTATATTTATTGGACACAAATTCTGTAGCTTCCTATCATTTCTTTTATGGTTTCGGGTCTCACTAACAGTATCAGATGGTCGTCTAATGATTTGATAATAATAGGATGAATATTTATAGTTGGGCAAATTATATAGAATACAGTACGTTATATTAATTGTAAACTGTGAGAATTGATCATTATTTTTCTACCTTTTTCCCCTTTTTCTTGTCCTTCCATCATTCGTTATTAATCAAAATGATGAGATATTATGAAATGGTAAACTATATAACCATAACCTTTTGATATTTTCATGTACAGGATTTAAAATCGATTACATTATAAAGTTAATAAAAACGCATCAGTCACCAATTATATGAAAAAAAGCGTCACCTTAAGAAGAATTTTAAAACTTTGTTACTGTAACATACAGCATTATATTCAACTCAGGACAGTTTCATTCACACCAAGAATCGTTTCAACATGTGTTTATATTTGCTTGTGTGCGTACGTGTGAGTGTGCTTATTTGTTTGCTGGAGTCTGTGGGTGTGTTTGTGTACGTGTGCGAGTGTGTGTGTTCGCGACAATACGGGTTAGCCAACAGGTGTATAAACAAATGAACGTGGACATATATATGTATACATTTATATTTGTATGTTTACATATATACATGTATATATATATATATATATATATATATATATATATATATATATATATACACACATATATATATATACATATATCTATATCTATCTATATACATATATATACAAAAATATGCACACATATATGTGACATACAGAAGCTTTATTTGATAGAAAAAGAATAGTCCCATTTTACCTACAATTAACAGTGCACTTTCAAACGTGTGTGCAATTAGACTTTCAGTGTGAATGGTACTATTAATAACAGAATTACGTACACCTGAGATAAAAACTGCTTTGTTAATATTTACTTATTTCAAGAACTGCATCGTGAGACTACCGTTTGCAATACCAAGTCTGATAATGTAGTTAAAACCTCGTTCAGAAAATTAGGCACAAGGAAAATAATTCTTATCCCACTTATTAATATAAAAATGGAATGAAATTAGAATTGCGGTCTGATGTATAACAACTTAATAATATTATCATGTAAGGTGGATGCACAGAAATAGAGCGAATGAGTGTTTATCAAAATAGGAAGAAATAAAGAGAAACACTGCGAAATATTAGAATGATTACTGTGCTGTAATTCGTAATAACTTCTTACTGAAAAGTGACAGGGAAATCCAGAGAAATTAACCGAATGAGAGCTACCCCCCCCCCCCAAAAAAAAAAGCGAAACATTTTATACAGAATTATGGTCATTTACCATAATATTGAGACTCGCTGTGAAAATAGCCACTAAAGCTATATATATATATATATATATATATATATATATATATATATATATATACATATATATATATATTTATATATATACATATATATATACATATATATATATACATACATACATACATATATATATATATATACATATATATGTATATATATATATATATATATATATATATATATATATATATATATATATATATATATATAACCTGAGAGCACTTATTTACTGAGGAAAACATTTTTACACACAGAGATGTGTACACAAGCACATGTTTATGTATGTCACATATATGTGTGCATTTGTATGTATATATATAAGTATATAGATAGATATAGATATATATGTATATATACATATATATATATATATATATATATATATGTAAACACATGTACAAATATATA
>NC_091554.1:43053895-43056395 GCF_042767895.1 Penaeus vannamei | reverse complement strand
GTGTATAAAAGGGAAAGGCGAGATCAGTAGCAACTCGAGGAGGTGCCATGGCGACTGATTCTATATTTATTTTGGAAAAAAAGCACATGGGGTTTATTTTGATGACGTCACAAAATTTACGGATGCTTTGTGAATGTGGTCGATCATTTTGGTCTTTTAAATTTTCAAAAAGGATGGAAAATGTTAATTCTAATGATTATAAATTCACTGAACAATCATCGAAACAATACTCTATGACCCCTCCTGGAATTGCTCCTGATCTAGCCTTTCCCGTGTACAAAACGTACAAAACAAACCTCACCTGTACTGCTGGTCCATGTGTGCCTTCTCGATACGCTTGTCTTTGGCCCGTCGGTTCTGGAACCAAATCTTGATCTGGGTCTCCGTGAGGTCCAGTGACTCCGCCAGTTCGAACCTCCTCGGCCTTGGGGGGGGGGGGGGGGGAAGGATTGAGGTGTTGCTTGAGATATTATAAGTTTCTATGGTGGAAGGATAATTCTTCAGTGTATATACACATTTGAGTAATATATCTGGCTAATCTATGCTCTCAACTTTTTTCCCTTCTCTACAAATACAAAAAAAAAATAAAGAAAAAAACGTATTGAAGACATCAATGGCTATATATATATAAATACACATTTAAGATAAAGATCTATTAGGAAACTCAAATCCACATTCAAAAATATACCTCAGTGCCTATACATACTGTAACCACGCACTCAAAACATCCCTATCTATCTATACGCGTAAACACACACACCCAGAAAATATCTCTCATCCCGTCTCTACACATACACACACATAAAAAACACACACAAACGCGCACACACACACAAACACACACACACAAACACACACACACACACACACACACACACACACACACACACACACACACACACACAAACACAGCCACACGTCCGAGTACTACCCAAAAAAACTCACCTGGATATGTACTCATTACGGTGGTACTCCATCTCGAGTCTCAGCGTCTGTTCGGATGTGAAGGTCGTCCTCTGTCGCCGTTGCCTGTTGTCTCTCCTCCTTCTGCGTGCCACTGCGGGAGAACCAGAGGGTGCGGATAGTGTGGATAGTGTGGATAGCGACCTTGAGGGACTTGAGGGGTTGTATATTAGGTTTGGATCTTAATGTGTTGTGCGTTGTGATGGTCGGAGCAGTGAACAAAGGTACAAGGGACGGACAGGCTGACGAGAAAGGGATGCTTGATTCGTGAAGTTGAATGGCGTCTTATCCATGCAAGGAAAACTCGAGCAGCTAAGATCCTATGGTCCTCGATTCGTCGTCTTAATCTTAACAAGGGCAGTAAATGTTATCACGGTGAACTACCAATCTGATGCTAACTACGTACTGTAGCTACGCCACTTCTACGTACGTTCATCTACTGAATATCCCTTTCCTATGAAATCCTCCGTCGCATCTCATCTCCGCTTCCCCATCCTCGCATCGCATCGGATTTTCCATCTCTCTCCTCTCGCTGTAGCATTATTCCATTCTCTCCCTTTCCTTCTTTTCTCTCTTTCTCCCTCCCGTTCTTGTTCTCCCTCTTCCTCCCTCACGTTTCTCTTTCCTATCTGTTTCGCGTGCTATTCCCTCTTCCTCTTTTCTGCTTTTCTTTCTGCTATCTCTCTCTCCCTCCTACTCGTTTCTCTCTTCCTCTTTTCCGTTTCTGTCTCCCCTCGTCCTACCTTTCGTTCTCATTTTCCCTCTTCTTCCTCTTCCTCTTCTCTCCTGACTCTCTCTCCCCATTTTCTCTTTCCTCCACCTTCTCTCTCTCCCCCTACCCTTCTGTTCCCTCTTCCTCTTCCATCCTCCGTTCTCCCGGACCCCCCCCCCCCCTCGACTCCCATCCCTATCAATGATCGCGCCTAATCTCTCCTAAATATATCACGCGCGGCAACCAATTATGTGTCTAAGAGCCTCCATCCACTAACGTCTAATTTGTATTTACTGCAGATGGCATAATGAGTCTTAGCGCCATCACCTGAACATCACAAAAGGCTCATCAAAGGTGAGTCGTCAATACACAGCAGATGTTTAGTTCACAGCCTCGCCGCTAGGGTAGTTCACAGCGCGCCAGTCAGTTATCGTTAGAACATTGTGGAGTAAGGCTGACGCAATCGCTCGTGCCATCTCTACTATAGCTATTGCTCTAAATATTGTATGTACAGAATACCGCCATTCAGCATACGCATCCATATTACAATTATCGTCGAATATATTGCAACATGCAATGAATGTCGTCATATATATTGTCGTATCCTATAAATATCGCTAGAAGTATTGTCATCATCTTTACAAACATCGCCATATGATCTCTAAATATAGCTCTTATAAATATCGCTAAGATATCTATAAATATAATTGTATCTAATATAACCATTATTCGTCGTCTTCAACTGAAAGATTATTATAAATAAATCTAAATGAATATGCAGACAGATACATGAATACAGAGCAATAGATAGACAGACAGATGAAT
>NC_091554.1:43038895-43041395 GCF_042767895.1 Penaeus vannamei | reverse complement strand
GACGCAACCAGCAGCCGCTCCTTAGCCATCGCAGGTCCCGTGTCACACATCATAGGCCTACCTCTGGGTATTCACTCCCTCACTTCGAAGGTCAGTACGCTCGTCTTATCAGCGCCAAACAACTAGAACTGTTCTCACAAGCAAAACCAAAGATCCCTGGTCCACGACAACCGTTTCTTGCAGTCGCGCCACTTTGCTGGAGGCGAAGAGGGTGTGGTAGCTACCAGGTAAAGGGACAATATGTTTCTCACATGCCAATTCCAAGCACGTGCTCAGGTTAGGGAAGTGGGCGGAGCTTCCCATCTCTGGAAAGGTTGCCGAATATCTATTCTTTAATAACTTACTTGTAGGGCTTTTTCCCTTCTCTATCCAGCAAAAAATATTCTGTTCACTGAATCAACATTAATGAATCTACATATCGAGAAGATAATTATCGTAACAAACGTTCAAATAAAATACCCGGTAACATAGTATAAGAGGCGGGGTCGTAATAATGACGTCACTAGTTCCGGCATCTCCATTGGTGGTTCAGGAAATTTACACGACATTGTTTCCTTCATGGAGGACTACACACGCCAACGGAAATATTGAACTGGACCCACACTGCCTTGCTAAAACTGTATAGCTTTCGTTCTATAGTTCCGAGATGGTTTTCCTATGATACTATCCACGAAGAAAGAAAATCGTGATGCGTCGGAACCTTAAAATGAGAGATTTAAAGGGTAGATCAATTTGATTAGATTTCAATAGGGAGTCGCCAGTCTTGCATCCGATCTCCGAGACGAAATATTCACCTCAAATACCGTAAATGTAAAACTAGGAAAAATTTTTTTTACCGTCCCTAAGATAACAAAAATGACATGAATAAGATAGAAGTTGTTATCATTACCCTCTGCCTCGCCACGCCCCCGATATTACAGGGTAAACAATACTACTCGCGCTCAGCCAATCAACATCTTCCTCCCCGGTAAGTCCCGCCCCCCTGAAGGCACAAGCTCCTCCCACCAGCTCCTGGATTGATCGGCTAGAAATACCTTTCTTTTGGCTCATCAGTTAACCTTTTAAAATATTAGATTTTTCAAAGTAACACTCAACGTGCATTTTTATCGTCGCGTTTTCATGATGATCACAATTAAATGGATTAGTTACGGTGAAAAAAAAACTTTAAAACTGGTTGCAAATATGATTTTGTTAGCGCGCGTATCACAGGCCTACAGAATCCGATATAGGCCTAATTAAGGATGGAAATACTCACCTGGGAACTCCATAGGCCGTAATGATTGATGGTGACAACACGCTCTCGTTGTGGCATCCATTAGCGGCACTAAGTGGCTAATTAATTGATGATGTAATTGTTCTTAGATCTGGCGTTGATGGTGGACACGTGACTAAGCCTGTTTTTTTTTTTTTTTGGGGGGGGGGGGGGAGGGGGCATTCTGTATTGTGATAGGACTATTATGGATGTTAAATGAGTCTTTTAGAGATGATGATAAACATAGTTATTTTTATGCATTGAAATTAATATTACTTTAATATTATCATTATTATCGTCGTTGTGATCATAATAATTATTATCACTGTTATCATCATCATTACTATTGTTGTTGTTATAATCATGATCTTTATTATCATTATCGTAATTGATATTACTGTTGTTATTATTTTTACTGTTATCGTTGTGGCTCTTAATGTTCTACTTCTCACCTTTATTATTATCATCCATTTTGTTATTTTCATTTTCATTTACATTATTGTTATAATTATTACTATATTTTTCATCATTATTATCATTTCTCATAGTATCGTCATCATTACCATCATCATCATCATCAATAATTCTATAATCATCATCCCCAGTCTCACGATAAAAATAATGATTATCATTTCATCATCGTCATCATTGACATCGTTATCGCTATCTTTATCAAAGTCACTATTATTATCAAAACCATCTTTTCTATTACCATCAATAATATAAATTATCCTCATTATCACAATCGGATCTGTTACCAAAAATAGATTATGATCGTTATCATCATCATCATAATCTTATCTATTATCTATTAGCATTAGTATCTTATCTATTACGAAAACCCACCCCCCAAAAAATAATAATGATAATAATGATAATGATAATAATAATAATAATAACAATAATGATAATAATAATAATGATAATAATAATAATAATAATAATAAAAATACTACTACTACTACTACTACTACTACTTCTAATAATAATAATAATGATAATGAATAATAATGATAATAAATAAATAGACAAATAAATAAAGTACAGACAAAACAAGGCTAGAGAATAACACCATTTATAAGGAACCGCCAAGAGAAGTGAAGGAATGAAGGAATACCTGAAGTGAGTAATGATAAAGGAACAATTAATCTTTTTTTTCACAGGTCTTAATGATATAAGATTATTAGTCTGTTGATTAGATAAGTGAGCTTTGGCCGATGAGTAATACAAGTTGGAAAATAGTGTGAT
>NC_091554.1:43011395-43013895 GCF_042767895.1 Penaeus vannamei | reverse complement strand
ATAACTAGAATCCCTCAGAGAGCGCATAGCCTCCGCTAAAACAACAGGTTTACTGATGCAATATAATATTCACATTGAAGAATTACATTAAAATCACCTTTCTCATACACTGGTGACGTCCGTAAACATATGCTCATTGGCTTATAAATGATAAATGTAATGATAATTATAATAATTACTGGTGCGATCATTCGAAAAAAGAAATTTTGGATCCGGATCTCTGTTCATAACTTTTTTGAGTTACATTTGCAATAGGGGTAACTTGCACAATCATTAAAAAAAAAAAAAAAAAAAAAAAAATATATATATATATATATATATATATATATATATATATATATATATATATACATATATATATATATATATATATATATATATATATATATATATATATATATATATATATATATATATATATATATATATATATATACCCGGGGTAGGATCATGATCAACACCAAAATTCAATGGAATCTAAGTCAGCCTAAGACACACCCTTGTTAAAGTTTCATAAGTTCATAACTTCTTGAGTTATCCAACCAACGCGACCAAAAACATAACTTCATTGCGTAGGTAATAGTGATAATAACAATAATATCAATATCAATAATGATAATAATGATAATGATTTTGATAATATCAATAATGCTAAGAACAATAGTGATGATAATATTAGTGATATTGACAACAATGGTAATAATAACAATAATAAGATAATGACAAGAATGATGATATAACAATAATAAAACAACAATAACAATCATAATGATAATAATGATGATAACAATAATAACTATAATGACAATAATAATGATAACAATGATGATAATAACAATAATAATAGTAATAACAACAATGATAATAATAAAAATTGTAATAATAATTACAGTAACAATAATAGCTATAATAGTAATATTAATGTTAACAATAACACACACAACTACAATGATAATATTAATGATAACAAAAATAATGATGATGATGATAATAGTGATACCAATAACAGTAACAAGAGTAATGATAATGATAATGATAGCAGTAATAGTAATGGTAATAATGATAGTGATAATAATTATGATAATAATAATAATAATGATAATGATAATAATGAAGATGATAATGATCATCATTATTATGATAATGATACTGATAATGATAACGATACTGATAATGATTAATAATAATGATAATGATAATAATAATGATAATGATAATAATAATAATAATGATAGCAATACCAATAACAATGATAATGATTGTAATAGTAAAAATATTAAAGATAATAATAATAACGATAATAATAATAATAATAATAATAATTATTATTATAATGATAATAATAACAATGATGATAATAATAATACTATGAGAAATTATAATACTACTAATATTAACAATAATGATGATATCAGTGTTGGTGATAACGATTATATTGTATATATATATATATATTTATATATATATATATATATATATATATATATATGTGTGTGTGTGTGTGTGTGTGTGTGTGTGTGTGTGTGTGTGTGTGTGTGTGTGTGTGTGTGTGTGTGTGTGTGTGTGTGTGTGTGTGTGTGTGTGTGTGTGTGTGTGTGTGTGTGTGTGTGTGTGTGTGTGTGTGTGTGTGTGTGTGTGTGTGTGTGTGTGTGTGTATTATAACAGCATTTACAAGGACATATAAGAATATCAATCTAACATGCTTGATTAGATCCAAAGGCATATTGTGCTTTTGACATGTTCCGCTATTATATCGTCTTAAAACGGTTTTGGTATGGTTATAAGGACAGAAGTTTGGTTTGAACCCTTCTTAATAAAGAAAAGGTCACGTGAACAGTACCAGGCTTTCACATCTTGCAGCATACTAATCAATAAACCATTTGCCGCGGCCCTGCACCCACTCATCTCCACTTCCAATTGTCTGTTAGTCTGGCTGTATTTTATCTAATATTTCTTCTGGGGAATCTTTGTAGTAGTTGGGATCATTCCAAGTCACGGCGATGAATAATTCCAATTGTTCTAGTAGCTATATTTACAATAATTATGAAGTACAACATCAGTGGCCTACTGTCCCAATGCTCAGATGAAAGTCTAGAGGGAACACGTTATGTGATATTAGAACCTTTGATACTGGGGATATATTTGTGGCCTGCTGGACAGTAATAATAACAATGATTACTGTTATTATTATAATAATCTTATATTCAAGATTTAGCAAAAAAAATCTTGACTACAGCAACATAGATTTGTCGTTCCAACTCTTTCTCTGGAACACATCCGAGTATAGTTACCTCTTTTCTGTTCGGTTTCTATGGGTATTTTGTCATTGGGTGACCAATTTTCTATATATTTACTTGTATAAAAGGCCATGCATGTATTAAATTTTGTTATACTGTGCACTTTCTTGTTGAATTCTCTAATGCTGCTTGTATTTCTAATAATTTTATCCGTTGCCAAAAAAATATGTCCTTTGAGATTCATGTTTCTTGCGGCTGATCTG
>NC_091554.1:43001395-43006395 GCF_042767895.1 Penaeus vannamei | reverse complement strand
GGAAATACATATAACGAGAAGATATTTATTATCATCTTATTTACATTTGTACTCAAAAATATATACTCTTGGTGATTAAAACCACCTACATATCTTTATGCCAAGCTACAGTCTCATTACTGTAACAATGAAGCATATATTAATTAGGTAGAACAAATTGATAATTGTCATTTAATCATACTTTTCCTATGCAATAGTATGACTGTTCACAACTTTGCTTTGGAAAAACATTTTTGATGCACCCAAATTTCACTTGAAAATAATAACATCACAGTTCAGGAAAACATAATCATTCTGCATTTGTGTCACATATTTTGTCTTTTTGTCTACAACTTTAACAAGCACAAATTCCTCATAAAATCCAGGCCTATGAAGAGAGAGAGAAAAAAAAAACAATGACAGCTCCCATACCATTCTCTCTAGTAACATGTGACACCAAAACAAATAACAGTACTGAAAGTCTTCAATATATGCCATCCTGTTAGTGAGAAACTAAACTTAATTCAGTACTATCTACTATCTCATTCCCTACCTACATGACAAACCGAGGATATCAGAAACAATCAATATAACATGCCGTCACACAGTAAGACAGGCCATGGAGAACTGTGCAAGCTGAATGCTAAAACACATTCTCAACTAGAAATCATAGCACTAAGTACAACATTCTAACTTCAGTTATGGAAATGTAATTAATGTGGGTATAAGAAAAAGGATTTCAGTACAAAAATGGAAGTCTAACGATGTGAAGTATTAAGGGACACAAATAGAACAGAGAGATATGCATATAAATATACATTATACATTACTGTAAAATAAATCAATTGATATAAAGTATAAGAATGAGTATATGAAGGAATGGTGAACAAACACAATGTAAGACATGAGGCATGAGAATGTAAAAAAAAAAAAAAAAAAAAAAAAAACAGAGTGAAAGAAAAATTAGGAAGTGCTTAAGAGAAAGTGGGAGAAAATGCAGGTTTGAACGAGAAATATTCAACCGTAGTCTAAAAAACATAACTTTGGAAGAATGATATACATATTCTCTAACCCCAAAGCATTGAACAAATAAATGCAAGTTATACTGGCAGAGTAAAGAATCTGAATACATAATAAAGACCTCTTACCCTAATTCAGATCACTATAGTAAGTTTCCATGCTGTATATTTCATTCTACTTATCAATTCGCCTCCAAAAATGTACAAATTACACTTTTAATAATTTTTCTATTTAATAATTATGCATTTATTGATTTCAATCCTGAATCATTGATATTTTTGCAATAACCACTGAAAAGTGATATATTAATCTATATAAAGAATAAAGAATAAATTAACCAATATCACACATATAAATATTAAACATGCACTGAACACAACCTTCCAACTTATATCTGATATCTATATCATCCAGATAGCAAAGCAGTCAATATCATGCGTATATAAATAATGAACACATGTAGGACTTCCACTTCATATTAGCAATGTTTTCTTACCAGTAAATGATGATATATCTTTGAAAGATGTTAAGTATACTCTTTCTGACAGAGGGCTGTACCTGTGTTGAGCATCACATGTCAGTAAATCAAATACAAATTATACTGTTGATTTCCACTGATTGTTTGCATGTCTGTTATATATAAATTATTATATCAAATCACAATGCTTATTTGCATAAATATCAATAATTTAGCACTAATTTCAATAAATAGGTAATTATCAATTTTCCAAAGGTCAACAGATTTGCTGTGATTCCTATGATAGAAAATGTATTTGGAACAACATCAGAAACTAGATATAAGGCATCACATTTTATATGAATTAATAACTATTGATTCTAACCAACAATCACTTGATAGAAAAGTCAGTAAAATTAAACTGAAGTAATGTGAATCCTCAAGCTTCAAGCTTCAAGATAATCAGATATGCAGCACTATCTTAAATTGTAAAAGTTATAATGATGAAAAACTGCACATCTATAATCAATACTTTATAAGTCTTGCTAAAAGTAACACACTGTAAGCTGATTTTAAAACTACAAACAAAAATCAGGTTACACTCACAGTATCATTTTCAATGCATCATTCAGTGCTATTAACTTTAGTGTCACCTACAACATGAGAAATATATTTGTGGCATTCTCCCTTACTTGAAAAAAAGTCATGAAAGTGAAAATACATTAATTTTTGTACACAGATATATATGGCATGACAACAATATTTTCAATACCTTTCGGTAATATAGAAATTAATGAAAAAATCTATCAGCAGAAAATATTGCTAACCTACTTTCTTTCATATTACTTTATTCAATAATTGAACTCCAGGAATTTTGTAACAGAATTTACAAAAGAGCTGTTACAACTTATTTAAATAAGAAAGATAAAACTTCCAGATCATCACAAATTGAAACCAGATATAGAAAAAAATCTGATACATAAGATCATTGAATTTTTTTAAGTTTTGATAGAAAAAAAATGACTAGCTTTCTTTCTCCTATATCTAACAACCTTCCAATCCTCGCAGTTCATCATCCCTAATCAAGTACAACAGCTATTCATGTTAGGTGGAACACAGGCCTTGTTCGGGCATTAATCTCCATGGACACAAAGCCTAATGAATCTTCCAGAATATCAAGATCTGTAGTTGAATATGAAGATGACCAGTTGCTTGACGGAGCAGACGAGAGTGTTGGTTCAGACTGGGTCCTGCTCAGTCCACCTGAGGAATCAACAATATCTTAATATTATAAAAATTTACACTTTTAGTTTTAACCCATTCTAAGCTTTGTGTACAAAACAGTCAGTAAGGGGATACAGCCCTTTAAATGTAAGCTTTAATTCTCTTTTAGGCATCTTTTCTTAAAACATAGTGTAGGTCACAGCCAAAAGCATAGAATGGGATAAATGTGTTACTAATTTTAAATTCAAGCACCTGATTTTACATGAAACCTGATGCATGGCTCAGTATATGCATGGGTTAAATATTAAAATGTAATCATCTAATCTTTCAGTGACCTTCTCTTATATCTAAGAATAGCTTATTACTATATAAATATCAACTGGTACTTTCAAACAGTACACCAACCTTCTTTGTACACATCATTCTCACTCTCTTCTTTCTCATCTATCTGCTGCAAAGCTATACGAGCTTCCTCAACACCTCTCTCAGCTGCCAGAGCTAGTAATCTCCTTGCCCGAGGTAAATTAGCAGAACCACCTTGGCCCTGGCTGACCAAAATGGCCAAGTTAAAGGTTGCTCCTCCATGACCTTTCCTGCTTGCTGCTTCATACAGGTTGCGGGCCTGTTGGAGATAATGCAAGGATTCTTTCTTTCATTGCCACTACTGCTTAATCACTTGTAACATATCTTCCTATTAATGAGGGGAAGCGACAATGTAAGGAATTCATATAAGAATTATTTTGTTCTGATATTTAATATGATCTTCCCTAGGGTCACAAATTCCAATACACTGATGGCATACTTCGACTCCAATTCTTATTTGGTCAAGGTGAAGATGCACTTGAGAGGCCAGTGATAACTGACCATATACAACAAGTTAAAATAACATTGTCACTTTTTATATGATTTCATTACCAACCTATTGATTAATTAATGATCATCATCTCTATTCTCTCAATTTGTCAACCATCATCCCCAATTCATCAAGTAGATCTTTGTCTTAATAAAAAATAAAATGAAGTACAGTATAGTTTCTTCCCTTTGTTACAATGCAGTAACTGAAATGACCAGGTGAAAAAGTAAAAGTTATTGGCAATGGAAACATTCTATACAGTTTGATAAATACTAATATCTACAACTTGTCAACTACCAATCTTCCCACTTTAAAATAAATGAATACAGCCAATTCCCCACCTTCTTCATGTCCTGCTTAACACCTCGGCCAAAGTGATGACAGAGGGCCAGGTTGAATGTCGAATCTGGGTCACCAAGCATTGTCCCTACTTGGAAATACACAAGGGCTGCTCCTGGGCTGGAACTCTCATTGCTACGAGCAAAATCCTCTTCTATCGCACTTCTGAGCTCCCCCTGAAGTATTCTGATGTCTTGAATACCTTCATCCAAAATCTGACAAAAAACATGAAGCTTGTAATAATTGTCAATATTCATATGGATTAGACATTTTATACAGCAAAAATCTTTGCTACATCTGCCAATCCCTCATTATGATGAACTACAACAGGAAAACTGTTTCAAAAGTAACTCCTAGGTAATGAAGTAAATATTCTTTCATGTCCAGCTTATAACTGTAAGTTATAATGTAATAACACACACACAGGAAACAAAAATAATGACATAATATAAAACTTGGAACTTAAATATCATTTGCATTCTGTGTAGAGTACAAAAAGTATAATTATTCATTACCTTTTTCAAGTCATCATCAAAATCTTCATTATTATCCTGTTCTTTCTCCTGCTGAATGCTTGGCCTGTTTGTCCCTGAGCTGTGACCACTATCATTGCTGAAATTATCTTGAGTGACATTGCTATCTTCATAGTACGATTTCCTTCCAACCTCCTTAACATCAAAAACTTTTACAGGTTCTTCTATTGGTAGTTCATTCTCAAGCTTGTAAGAAGCATCAGATCCAGTTATACTTTCTTGAGCATCAAAAGCATGTTCTTCAATGTACACTTTTGACTCTGCCTCTACAGGGTCTGGCTTGTGCAACACATCCACAGAAGATAATGTTTTGGTTTCCTCTAAATCTTCAAGAATGTTGTCATGAAAGGCCTGATGGTCATTCTTTTGGTTTCCTTCATCTCTAACATTACTCTTTAATGCAAAACTAAAATCTTTTTGAACATCCGCTAGATTCCAAAGAGCACTGAAAAGTGATTTTGACAGTTCTTGAGCAGATGAGATATCAATGTCGGGGTGAATAATCGGGTGCCTATGTTGGTAATCTGAATCTAGAGAGCTAATAAAGGGATACTGATGCCCATTCTGGAACAACCATAGGTTTATATGGTTTTGG
>NC_091554.1:42978358-42990858 GCF_042767895.1 Penaeus vannamei | reverse complement strand
AAGTCTTGACATAACTTGATGTAAATATTATTTTCACAGAAAGCAATACATTAATGTAATGGCAAAAATATTCCTTCTAAAAAGGTCTACAGGTTAGATGCAATTATGTTTATAAAAATAGAAAACACCTGCACTATAAAATGGTATGATCTTTTAATAAAACTTAAAGCAATACAGTTTTTCCATTGGCATTCACAAGGCATTTTGTCCACACAATACACCAAGGATTTAATGCCAGGTAAATTATGTATAATCCAAAATAAGAAACTATTTATTAATATTTTCAATATTACATTTTGTTACTTGCATCAAAGTTTGAGGTATCATCATTTTTAGTCATAAAATACGTTTATGTGATATAAAGTGTAAAAATTTAATAAACTTTGTCATTAAAGTGTTTTAGAAACCTTCACATATGATCGTAATGGAAAATAAAATTACACAAATTAGTTCTTGATAATGAACGAAATAAATTCACTGGTATTGTAATACAAATATTCTATTTTTAAAAATTTCTGTACATGTCTACTTCATTATCACAAAAATATATACAGCAAGAAAAATCTAAACCCAAACATTTATTGTTTAAAATCAAAATAATTTAATTTATCAAACATAAGTTCTGCCTCAAAGAACATTGAAAATTGACTTCATATCCTCAAGTGTCAATTTATTGCTAGTAGTTCTCTTAGCACCTGACAGTACGTCCTCTGCCAGCTGTAGCTTTTTCTGTTGGAGCTGCAATATCCGTTCCTCAACAGTGTTCTGCACAACAAACCTGGAAGATAAAATATTATAAACAACTTGAAACAGTGATGATTATTTAGATCATCAAGGATTATCTATATCACTGATGCAGGGATGGCATGTATTAATGCCATGTCCACTGTAATTTAAACTTAGAACTAGAACTTGGTCACCAAGGAATCAATTAATAATCTTACCTGATCTCATCTGATTTCCTTATTCCCTGAATTTTTAGTAATAATTACAATAATTACAATAATAATAATAATTATTATTATTATTATTATTACAGTAACAATAAGTGCTAGAAAGAAAACGCTTTTCCCAAAAACTTTTAAAAAAGGGGGTAAACCTTGTCATTGATACCTTGGTGATAAGTGCTTTGAGAAGTCAATCTACATGTAAATAAAATTTACAAAACAAAACAATAGAGGACAATGCATGTACTTGGTTTGCTGATCTTGGAGAATTATATGAAAGGTGGAACTTTTAAAAAATGCATGTATCAGAAACCAGGCTAATTTGGCCTTCATAGTTAAATAGGCCTAAATGAAATGATGCTTTAAAACACTGTTGACCAATTAAACCACTGAAGACAAGTTATATCAATGAGGGCTATCTAATCCAGTGACTGATGACCAAATGTCACTGACGACAACTTAAATGATTAGAAATTAGCTGAATCATTAATGACCAACTAATAGAATGTTTGTGATAACAAGTGACTACATCAATGGGACTTGCAAATATCTACAAAATAACAGTTATGTGAGCTCACAAACAATAGGTCTTGCTTAAAATTGTAAGAAAAAAGAAGAAGACACCAACAAAAGATTAAGAGAAAAAAGAAAATATGAAGAAATACTGCAAAAACAGTAATTAAAGACAGAAATAGAAAAGAACGTCAACCATTCCTCACCTATGCACAGTAACTTTTCTCGTCTGCCCCACACGATAGATGCGGTCACAGGCTTGAGCCTCCAACTGCGGATTCCAATGCATGTCCAGCAAGAACAAATGATTAGCCCCGACTAAATTTAGTCCAACACCTCCAGCAGCCAGTGATAGAAGCAATACCTGAAAATGAGAAATTATTTGCTATATGACAGATAGCATAGAGTACCATAATTACAAATTCACACTCATTTACAAGAAGAAAGCTTATTAATGACAAGAAAGAAAGAAAAAAAAAAAAAAAAAAAAAAAAAAAAAAAAAA
Source organism: Penaeus vannamei (assembly GCF_042767895.1). Classification (NCBI taxonomy): domain Eukaryota; kingdom Metazoa; phylum Arthropoda; class Malacostraca; order Decapoda; family Penaeidae; genus Penaeus; species Penaeus vannamei. The sequence continues at coordinate 42,988,894 of NC_091554.1, read as the reverse complement.
AAAAAAAACCTGCACACAGTCTAGAAAACTTGGAAGGTAGTTAAAGGCCAAGGATAAAGAAAAATATCAATAAAAACTTACTGGTGGACCTCTAGGATTATTATTAAAGTCATCAACAATAGCAGGTCTTTCCTTGACTAAAACTTGACCAGATATTGTGAGGCACCGAATTCCTACATTTTCCAAATGCTTTTCAACCACTTCTAACATGGATGTCCACTGGGAGACAATGACGGCCTTTTCCCTTGTTCCTTTGTCACGCAATTTGCAGAGTTCCTCAGTGATTTTCTCAATCTGTTGATGAAGAATATTTGTCAACAAGTGTAGGACTATGTTATGTGAATTAAAAGTACAGTTTAGACAAAGACCAGCTGTAACAGGGGCCTAATTTTTAGGCTTAACCAAGGCAAAGTGGAGTCTTTGATATTTGAAGTACTTTAATCTACACTTAAAAACTAATAATAAAGAAAAAGAAGAAGAAAAAAAATCCTGAAGGAAATGACATTGAGTAAGCCAGCCGATACATGCCACATAAACTGCAATAGGATACAGTCATGGCAAATAAGATTCAAAGGGTTAATCTAAATGTAAACCTAAGCTTAAACATGTTCAGTATGACAACACATGAGAAAAACAACTCACTTTTGAGCTAGCAGAGCTCGTAGAAAAGACAGGATTCTTGAGGTGTAGTATGTCTTTCTTCACTTTATTATCAGCCTCCTCCTCCACCTCGTTTGGCATCATAAGACTCATCTCTGCCATCTGCGAAACCAAGTCCAGTTCCATGCTATCTTTTGTGCCGCTCTCTAAACCATCTGTGTCATTACTCTCTGTTTCCACCATCTGAAAACAAAGGAGTTTTTATCTGCCTGCCTTTATGAAAATTATTATTCCAAATCATAAAAAAGTATACTATAAACTACTGTAAAGAAAACTTTGTGAAAGGAGAGAAGAGAGTGAGAATATGAATCCTTACCCCTTTAATGAGAGAAGGATGGCAGCATATCTGACGCAAACGAAGAAGCAATACCAGCAAATGATGAGCTTTTACATTTTCAATTGCAGAATCAGCTGTGAGTGTTGGTGTAAATCTGTTGTCTGTTTAAGGGAATTAGAAAAAGATGAAAAAAGTCAAAATATTTTTAAAAGCACCTTATTACATACTGTATCATGAGTACACTAAATGGCTAACTTACCAATCATTAGTGCAATTTTGATATGTTAACTAATAATATCACTATATAGTATAACAATGTAAACTACATAGTCTTTAAAACATGTTCCAAAAGACATAAATATCAAATTCTAATTGGGATAAAATTAGGTATCCTTTTCCATTTTAAACACTTGCTGCCGGGCATAGCATGTGCGTACATGCCATACCAACTGTGTGTTTAATTTAGTTATTGTTTTTACCTATAGATGGCTCAAGTACTAAGTAACCAATGAGCCAGTTACAAGTAGTACTTGTCTGACCTATTTACCCTTTTCCTTGAGTTTCGAAAGTATTTCTAGTATCTAATACTGCTGTTAATAATGTCAGTGACAATATAGTACTTACAATGTTTTTAACAAAAATACGGGTTAATATTGATAGAATTAATAAAAGAATCATTTTCTCACTATTTCAATGAGAGGCGAGGTCCCAAGCTCTACTAATGGACTCTTTTGTGGCTAAGCACTGGCAGACCCATTTATGTACAGAAACATTTAACAAAACAATACTAAAGAGAATGCAACATTTTCCCGTCGGCATTTGGTTAAAAGATTTAAAAATTATGAGAGTAATAATGTTGTCTAAGCTAAGTTATGCATATCAATTTTTAGTATATTTCTTAACCACATAATAGACAAATGAAACCAAGAGGTTATATTCCTTTAAACATAATCTTTACAAATTACACATGGAGAGACAAATTTGCATATTCCAAAATGCCCTTTTTATTTTTTACAACAAAAACATTGATCTTACCATCTTTCTTTGGTGCAACAACTGCTGGTCTGTTTCCACCCCATTTTTCCATTTTTTCTTGCTCTCTTTCTTCATTACTCTTCATGTACTGGACCAATGCAGACCTAATAATGAGAACAGTCAAAGAGATATCAACACTGGTGATATAAACTCAATAATCTAAAATTCAGAATGACATGGAAATCAATCTTAATTAATAAACATCTAAAATAACTATTAATTGTTATAGTTGCAAGCATTTTTACTTTTAAACTTTTCCATAAAGTTCAATCACTAATGTGTAACAGGACTACAAATCTCTTTTAGAAGACTTTTAGTAGTTACTCAAGGCATATCTAATTAGGCAGAATCAACCTTAAAGTTTTGGAATATTTGAATTTGACTCTGTATACTTCATCTATTTTCATGTAAACACAGGGAGTAAAATATATCATCAACATTTGAGTCATCAAAAAAGTTCATTCCATATAAAATTATTTGCTGTTAGTTTTAGCAAGTCACATGAATTACTAAAGCCAGGGCCCATCAACATATTTATATATATTTGATATTGTAGTTACATCTTACCCTATATAATTGCACAATGTTAACATGAATGCTCAATGATGCTAATGAAAGGGCTATACTGAGCTTGTCAAAATTAAAATTCTAAAAAAGTATGCAGAAAAACTCTGGTAACAAAAAAACAATTTAAACAATATTAACAATTAGCCCATTAGACAGATTACAAGTTGCATAATTTACCATAAGAATACTTTCATTCCTTAACTCTACCCACCTTGAGAAAGTGAAAACCCTGTCATAGACCTCCCGCTCACGTTGGGAAAGAGACAGTGCATGTTGTACAATTTTCTTTTCTGGCAACTCCACCAATTTTTTGCCAGTATTCTGGTCAACCTGAAAAGGACCATTGAATAAAACAATCTTTCATACAAAAACTAAGAGAATATTCAATAAAAAGGAAGGATGGAAGAAAGGAAGGAGGGGGGAGAGGGAGGGAGGGAAGGAAGAAGAAGAGGAAAAAGAAGAAGGAAGGAAGGAAGGAAGGAAGGAAGAAAGAAAGAACAACAACATAGATGGGACAACACAGTAATTCAACAATAAAGTCATATATTAAAAGAAGCATGATCATTCAAGTTCTACATGGAAGATGTTACATCAAGCATGAAGTATAAATAAAATACCTGATCCTTTGTTCTCCTTAGCATGATGACCTTGGTTAGAAGGCCTAATCGCCGCATTCCCTGAGCACTGTTGTTTGATACCTGTAGCTTCCAACACTATAAAAGAAATTCACCTGTTATATTCACTGGTTAAAGAGAAGCATTCAAATGGGAGATGTAAACACCTTTTATCATGTCACTAACTTTATGAAACTTCAAATACACAAACAGAAATAAACATAATAATTCCTTACTGTATAATCATCAAAGGGAGAAACTCTCAGGAACCGCAAGAGGGAATACAGATCCATCTCCTTATTTTGCACAGGGGTTCCTGTAAGTACCCATCGTCTGCCTCCACGGAGCAAGCAGACAGCTTTAGCCGTTTGACTCTTGTGATTTCGGATTTGATGCCCTTCATCAAGGATAATCCGAGACCAGCCAATCCTAAAGAGACGGCCCTGATCTTTAGCCTTTATCTGTAATTAAAATATTGGATTAATGTTTATTTCTTCTGAAGCAAATATAGTTATTTAATGTAGTAATATACAATTACATATATATATCAACTCTTTAATTTTGTGATTACTAGATAAACTTTCATATAAAGATTATCAAATCTAAATCTTAAATCACATCTAAAGATTGAGAGAGTGAGTGCATGTGTACATTTAAATTGATACTTATAATAAATACTAACCTTTGGCACATCATCCTTGTTGCTCTTATCAATTTTTTCTTTTCCACCTGGAAAAGCTTCTTTCATAACCAGTTGGTATGTTGTAACTACAATGTCATAGTGTGCCAAACTGAAAACAAGAAAGTAACAAGAATGTGTAATAAATTCCACTGTAAACAGAACAGCACTAAAGCATTACATTAATAAATATGAAGACAATTTGAAAACGCCACAACAGAGTAAAAAGAGAAAAAGATATGCTTACGCATGAATGTCTAAATCTCTACTGGTGCCATGATAAACAAGGCACTTCACTTTGCCCTTGGCCACATGCTTCTGTGTTTCCCCTTTCCATTGGCCAAGTAAGGATGCAGGACATACCACCAATGTTCCATGAGAAGGAACAAGGGAAGTCTGTTTTGCCTTTCCTTTCCTTATCCATCCCTCCTCCTCTTGGCTTTCACCACCTTCATGATCAGACTCTTGGAGGGATGAGAAGTCTTCAGCAATCACCCCTTCCCTAATCAATTCTCGGTGGCGGAGCACAAGCGAGATCATTGTCAGGGTTTTACCCAGACCCATGTCATCAGCTGAAAAAAAGATGCACGTGTTATTTTACTTTCCAGGTACATGTTCATATACAGGTGAACACACAGGCAGACCTAAAAATTTAGGCTAATATCTCAAATGTTTTCTCCTTTTACAAAGAATGTATAAAAATGTGGATATTTAAGCAGTCTAATTCACAACAATACTTAGACATTTTCCCCCAACTCTTAAAAAGAGTGAGCATATCTCCAAGAACCCTAACTCACCAAGGATACCACCAGGTGGGAGCTGCCTCTCCCTCCAGAGCAGCCAAGCAAGGGCACGGAGCTGATGGGGCATTAACGTAGCTTTAAGGCTACGTGGTTGTTCTTCCTCAACAGTATCTACATCAGGGGCAGATTTCATGGCCTTGTGGAGATCTTCAATTGCATCACTTGTGAGCCGCACCATCTCACGCTCACGGGCTATTGGGAAGCAAGTTCTAGTTGACAACCATACATTATATATAAAGCAAATTTCCGCCATTATCAATCACTTTCATCAACAATGCCTATTCCTTTTCAATCCGATGACTTACCTGAGGAGATCTTCCCACCATAATTCCTGGCATTGTAATCTTTGTCAGCACTATAGAGAGCATCAAGCACATGCTGAGGAAGTAACTGCTGTGGGTCTGCTTTCTTGATAGGTGGTGGCAAGTTAGAGTACTCAAGCAGCTTCGTCTGACGGTACTGTGGCTCTGGTGCTTTGACTGAAAAGGCCAATTTTGCTTCTAATTCACAGAAATAGGTTTATCTATAATGAATAATTCTTATAGTATTGCATATAAATGTTGACTTTCAATACAGAAAGCAAAAGGTTGAATTTATTACCAGAAATGTTTAAAATTTCACACTCATTATTATCTGTGGTTTATATATATAAACAACACACACACACAAACACACATTTATATATAGATACAAATATATATATACATATATATATATATATATATATATATATATATATATATATATATATATATATATATATATATATATATATATATATTCATATATATATATTCATATATATATTACATATATATATATATATATATATATATATATATATATATATATATATATATATTCATATATATATATTCATATATATATATATATATATATATATATATATATATATATATATATTCATATATATATACATATACATATATATATATTATATTCATATATATATATATATATATATATATATATATATCTATATATCTATATATATATATAAATATATATAAATATGAATATATATATATATTTATATATATTTATATATATATATACATATATATATATATATATATATATATATATATATTCATATATATATATATTTATATATATATATATATATATATATATATGTATATATATATATATATATATATATATATATATATATATATATTCATATATATATATATATATTCATATATATATATATATATATTCATATATATATATATATATTCATATATATATATATATATATATATATATATATATATATATATATATATATATATATATATATATATATATTCATATATATATATATATATATATATATATATATATATATATATATATATATTCATATATATATATATATATATATATATATATTCATATATATATATATATATATATATATATACATATTCATATATATATATATATATATATATATATATTCATATATATATATATTCATATATATATATATATATATATATATATATATATATATATATTCATATATATATATATATTCATATATATATATATTCATATATATATATATATATATATATATATATATATATATATATATTTATATTCATATATATATATATATATATTCATTTATATATATATATATATATATATATATATATATATATATTCATATATTCATATATATATATATATATTCATATATATATATAATATATATATATATATATATTTATTCATATATATATATATATATATATATATATATATATATATATTTATTCATATACATATATATATATATATATATATATATATATATATATATATATATATATATATATATTCATATATATATATATATATATATATATATATATATATATATATATACATATATATGAATATATATGAATATTTAAATATATATATATATAATATATATATATATATATATATATATATATATATATACATATATATACATATGTATACATATATGTGAATATATATGAATATATAAATATATAAATATATAAATATATATAAATATATATAAATATATATAAATATATAAATATATATATATATATATATATATATATATATATATATATATATATATATATATATATATGAATATATATGAATATATATGAATATATAAATATATATATAAATATAAATATAAATATAAATATATATATATATATATATATATATATATATATATATATAAATATATATATATATATATAAATATATATATATATATATAAATATAAAACAACCAAAAACAAAAAAAAAAAAAAATATATATATATATATATATATATATATATATATACATACATATATATATATATATATATATATATATATATATATATATATATATATAAAATTTCTGTGCTTCCTGCATAACATATAGTACACACGTCACAATTTCTTTCTGTAGATTTGAAAATTATGCAGAATTACATGATTTTCTTTTTTCATATATCTCACTTTCTAAGAATTTGTGACTCACCCTTTATAACCTTGACTTCTGTTTCTGTATTAATGTTAGCTTTCAGTTCCATCATCATCACTTCCTTCTCAAGTTCCGTAATTCGCTGACGGAGTTTCAATCCCCCATCTGGTAGAGCTCTTGGATTAGCAGCCCGATAGATCATCTTCAAAAATAAGAGAATCATTATAATATGTGTATGGATATGTTTCTGTGTAGAACTGTCAAATTTCTATACTTGTACAGTGATTCCAAAAACAGTCTTGCTTGCTGCACATGGCCCACTTGCTTCTCCACACATACCTTCTGTTTTAAAGGATTTAACTTTTTTTATCACAAATATCAAATTTTTCATTTAGTTACAAATAAGTGGACTTTTTCTCTTATATTTTAAACAAGGTATAAATAAATGTTTTGGTTATATTGAGAACTATGCTACCTAACCCACATATAGTGTATACATGAAATATCTGATTCAAACAAGAAAATAAGTCTGACACACTCTGCTAGAGACTATAAACAATGTCAAACTAATGAATGTCTTTTCTATTTATATATGTATATTTTTTTCTAGAAAAATACAAAACTACAAAACAAGACATACCTTAATTTCATTCAACCTTTTCTTTGTAGCTTCTAATTTACTTTCTGTCTGGCTGCTTCCTACAGGGTCTACAGTCTTGCGCTGCTGAGAGCTCTGGTAGTCAAACCTATCATAAAAAAATAATAATAATAAATAAAAAATAAATAAATAAAGAAAGAAAGAAAGAAAGAAAGAAAGAAAGAAAAAAAATTCAAATACCTTCTTACAAATAAAAAATATGACAAATTCTGTTTTATTTTATTTTTATTTTTTTTATCACAGAGTTGTGATTATGTGCATATTTACTCACCTGTGCACATCTATGCCTTTCTTGCGAGCAATATCCTCTTCCAATTGTGCAATTTGTTTTCGTAATTTTTGCTCTTTGTCAGGCTTGGACATCCTTCTAGCATCATCGTACTCCATCTGTAATTAAAAGAAAGATGATCCACAGGCACGTGTAACTTTTATACAGAAGTTTAACAGAAAAGTAAAATACTACAAAAGCTATTGAAGTATATATTATCTGCTGTGGCAGCCTGAAATAAGGCTGGGAAAACTACACTCTAGAACTATTATAATGACTGAAAAAGCCTCGATACAACAGCATACCCTTTTCTGTCTCAGTTTCCTCTCCAGTTCATTCAAGCTTGGCTCTGAAACACTCTTCACTGATGATGAAGAGGAGTTAGACACATCATGTACAGAACTTTCACCGCTACTTGATGCTGCAGATATATTTTGAGAGTTGTTGGGGCTTTCCTTATGGCTTGATACATCCTGAAATACCCATATATAATAAGATTAGTTCATCATTTTTGTCTCTTTTAAACAGGATGCAATTTAATTTAATCATCCCTTAAGAACCCCAAGCTAACCTCTTAACCTGACTACGTTTCACTACAGTGGAATTAAGTTGATGGCATTTTAAAAGCTCAATCTTCTTCACAAAAATGTATATTTCCTTGTCATATGTTAAATATACAGAGTATCAATAAGCCAAAACATTGAAAAAGTTATCATAGTTAAAATTCACATACAAAACAAATAAAACACATACAAAGCAACAAAATCATAGATTCATCTTATATAGAACTAAAATATATATTCCGATGTATTTATTAGTATCAAGATGTATAAATGACAAAAAGACAATGATATACCATGATGTAACTCTCTGATATGTTATGACATGGTATGTGAAGAGGGAATATAAGAGTGGAAAAGATTGAGGGTTTGGCTAAATGAAATATGCAATTTAGTACCAGAAATACACATTTACACATGATATATTTCATTCACAAGGAAAACAGGAGAAATGGGAAGAATGGAAGGTCTCCAAGGGGCATGGGGGTATGATGGTCATATGTTGAGTGTGGCTGGAGAAAACTTTTCATTCATTACCTGATACATTAGTGGATGCTACAAATGTCTTAAGTAAAATCTGCATATTATACAGAAGGCCAGACAAAATGGTAATTGAGAGAGAAAATACAAAAAGAAGGATAAAAGGAAAATTTAATGGAAAAAGTGGAACAAAAATGGAACTGAATACTAACAGAGGAAAAGCTGCTATGATTATCAGTGATGGAACTAATAATTAATGATGAAGAAAATGACAATAAAAGGGGAACAGCAATACCAAACTAGATATGAAATGAACAATGAATGGAAAGAGAAGGAAAAAAAATTATCATCAAGCTAACCTGGATGCTGTCAACACTCAGATTTGCCAAGGCATCTTCCAAAGAACGAATCTTGGCCTTTATTTTTTCACCCTTGTCCGGAAGAGCTGCCATATTTCCTGTCCGCATCACCAACTAAAGACAGAATTTTGCCTTTTATAAGAAAGTTACTCAAAGAGATAATAATATAACATTATACTTCATCCACTTCTTTATATGGTTTAAGTTTTATTCTTGGTATCTGCATTAATGAGAGTTTACTATGCTCATTTAACAATAATAAAACTGTATGCCCTTTATCTTATGAACAATAATAAACAATACTATGGAACTAAGAATTTCTCAAAACCTACCTTCATTTGTTTCAGCTTTCTCTGGATTTCATCTGCATCCATATCCGACACGGACATGCCTGAGGTAAGGCTCCTTCCACTTGTATTGCCGGCAGATGCATTTGACACCTCCAAAATACTGACTGACTTGTTAACTGAAGTTACAGAGTCTTCAAAGTTTGTCCGACTAATAGATGCAGATGATTCATGTTTCTGTGGCGTTTTCTTTTTAATTTTGAAACGGTGCCCATACTTTTGCTGGGGGGTTAAGGATTTTTCATTTTCTGGAGATGATGGAGATACAATGGAATCATTAGTGTCCTCCAAAATTCCACTGGGTTCCTGTTCTGAGATATTCTTTAATGAAGACTCTTCTTGGCTGTCGCTATCAATAACAGTTGACTTCTTCCTTCTAATAAATTGAGGAACTGGACTGTCTGCATCACTGACCAAATCAACAACATGTCTATTACCTGGATGCATCCCCTTGCCATCTTGAACATCAGAGCAACTCTTATATCTGGCAGTTCCATTAGGACTTGACCTGCTCTCATTCTCTTTAGTTTTCCATTTTCTTTCCTGCCTGTACTTTAAATGACTCACATCAGATTCCGAGTCCGAGTCTGATTCCACAACAGCTTTATTTTTTCTCTGATATGGTTGTGGGATGGGGCTTTCTCCTTCTTCATCGTCAGAGATTACGACAGCAGAAGATTTCCTCCATGTGTTTAGCGGTGTTGTAGGGTCAAGAGTTGGAGTACT
>NC_091554.1:42938408-42948408 GCF_042767895.1 Penaeus vannamei | reverse complement strand
ACAATAAAAATAATGATAAGGATGACAACAATAAAAATAATGATAAGGATGACAACAATAAAAATAATGATAAGAATGACAACAATAAAAATAATGATAAGGATGACAACAATGAAAATAATGATAATGATGATAACAATAACGATAATAATAGTAATGATGATGATAGTAGAAATTATAACAATAGTAGTAATGGTGACAATAGTAATAAAGATGATGATAGTAATAATGGCATTAATGCTGATAAAAATGGCAATTACGATATCTTTTGCAATAAATGTAATGATAACAACAACAACAAGGACACCAATAACTGTGAATATAACAGTAAGCATGATCATCATGACTATGACGACTATTACTATAATGAAGACTGTTATAAACCCATATTGATATTCATGTGCGGTAAGCATCATTTTTATGATAATGAGAAATATATCAATATATTCACAGCATTTTTTAAAAAACCGTACTTACACACTCATGTTCTACTCTATTCTATTTCAATTTGACCTACAGAAGTGTGAGTTTGACCTGACCTGATCGCGGAGCCAAAAAATCTTAGTTATTAGAGCATTTGGGTCCGTGTGACATTGGCCGTGTAAAAGGGTCGTTCTTGTTGACCTCACTAGGTATGATCCGGGTCATATGAGGTCAGAGCTAAGACAAATAGATTTTAGAAAGAAGCGTGATGTTGAATATGAAGAAAATTAATCATATCATGCGAATAATGTAATGAAACCGATTATAACTGTTTACACTATATTTGAATTAAAATATACTGCAGCCTTCAACCCTAAGTCAACAATATAGGACTACTAATCAGCATGAAATACTACACTGATTAAATGAATTTTCTTATCTCAAAGAAAATGTGTCATGCTAACTTTACTAAGGCAGTCGTTTTCGTATTGGATATGTTAAAAGAAATTTCTGGTAACTGCAGTTGCGATTTTTTTCAAAGACGTTATATACATTTGTATGTTGCTCACTGCAAATATCCCGTAAAATGAACAAATCCACTTAACACTGCCAATGTGATAACAAAAAATAAAATATACATTTGTTATACCCCATGAAGTGGCAACTCGCATCCCACTGGGGTGCTGGAAGGAGAGTTTAGGAATCCTTACCCTAGTTCCCGCTTTAAAATGCTTTTACCCGAGTCCCGGCTGCAAAAGGCCTCGTCCACAGAAAACGTGAAGGTCGTGACGTCACCGCACACGCCGCTCCGCCATTGTTGTTGTTATTGAGAAGCTTTGTTTACTAGACCGACATTTCTGAGGAAAAACCTTTATTTTAAGTTGCCCCACCCCTTCCGTTTATGTAGTTTTTGGGTGAGAACAAAGAGTTTTGTGTCGCTTTGATCGTGAGACCCAATATGACGAGTTTTAAGAAGGATTTCCTGTGTTTTATGTGAAAATTTTATGAGAATCTGCGGAGTTTGTGCCTTTCTTTTGCTGCTCTTTTTTGGTCTTCCCTTATGCCATCTCCACGTTGAAAGAGAGAGAGAACGAGGAATAAGGTAAAGAAAACAAAAGAATGTGAAAGAAAAGAGAGAAAGAGTGAGTGAAAGAAAGAATGAGTGTAATGTGATTGTGATTCATCCGTACGTTTTTCGTTAAATGTGAGGTGTAATTTCCGTCTTGTGGCGGACTAGTATTTGTAGTCTATTATCCTTTATCGGGATATATTTTCTAAGGTATTTTATTGTATTCTAAGACCTTGTACAAGGGTTTTACAAACTTTTTCCTCTTTCCTTTGTTTTCCTGGTTCTTGGGATTTCCTCTGTTTAGGATGCATATTGTCCATATTTCGTCATACAAATACTCGTGAGTTTTATCAGTAGATATATTTCTTATCTATTTCTGTTGATAAAAGTGTATGTATTTTTGTTATTGTGTTCTCATACATTTACCTGGTAAAGAGTGAATGTGAAGGGTATTTTTAGAAAAAGATGCAACTTTAGTTTTGGGTATTTGACTGAGAGTAATGGATACTACTTTATTAGTTTATTTTGAGTCATTTATTATCATTACTAAATGCAAGTGAAGAATTTCCTTTGTGAGGCACAAATTTCAACTTAGTTTCATTATCAAGTCATCATTTCAGCAGAATGTGAAGCAAACAAGCATTGACAAAAGATATTCTGGCAAAATAGATAATTGGCTGCTTCCACAAAATGAATATCCATGTCGCTATGAGATGTTAGAGTTCAGATTTAGATTCTGATTTTGAGTCCTATTATTGTGGAGTAAAACTGTGACTATATTCATTCATTAAACTTGTTTATTAGTATTTCTGTGGCCTTTGTACTCTGTGCTCTAGGAAAGGTGAGCAAACCTACACCATATGTATTGGAGACCAGTCAGGTGATTTGTTGAACAAGGACCCAGTTTAAACCCGAACTTGCCAAAGATGGCATAGGTTTGTTGACTTCTGCTGGAGTGCTAAATGTCAAGGCTATTGTTTTGCTCATTGTAGTCCAGACTGTAGAGTTTGGTCAGCACTCCCCATGTAAAAATTATTCACTCAAATTCTGTCTGCGCAAATGTAGTTCTCAGGTAACTTTTAAAAATCATCTTCCACGCATAAAATTCTTTTTGACCTTTCCGTGCACTTTCCGTGCAAGAGAATAACACAGAAATTTGTTTGATATAAAATACTGAAAGAAAGACCTCTTATAGATATTACATTATTTTTTATGGATTCATAGCTAGTACCTCTTTAAAATACCAAATAAGGAGCTTAATCTAGATTAACTAACCTGTCTTCAGTTTTACCTAAACCATTTTTCACAAAAGTTATAAGCAAGAACCTTTGCACTCTGTATATATGCACAGAACAGTTTCATTCCAGATTTGGATTACTTTCTAACTTTAGTCATTCCTTTTACTTGATAAGCTGTTTAAGCGCATTGTGCTAAAGTTCAGGGATTCAGCTTCAAAATTCGATCCAAAGAATATTTTGTATTGAATTACCCTGACGTCTGTGACAATCACATTGCAATTTGGGTGGTGAGAATAAACTCAAGCATGCTTTTATCAATCCAGATGTCTATCTCTTACATTCAGAAACATTAGGCACACTGTTAGACGAAGAGCCAGGAATGCACCTCGCTTATCAGTTGCTTACTGTTGGCTGTGATGCGTGAAAGCTTGATTGGCTAGCAGTAGCAGGATGCTCTTCTGGCTCTCTGTTTAAGATGTCACAAGTGTCTCTTAATATGTGTATATCAAGAAATGAGGGCCTTTGTAATAAGAAAAGCCCAAAAAGGGATGAGATAAAAGTAGCATTGTGTACATAAACAAAAAACGCATAAATTGGGAGCAATAATATGTGGCTTGAATCTAAACTTCAGCCTTTACCAAACATAATGAAAAATAAACAAGTTAAATATTTCAGTTCAGGGTTATTCACCAGGTTTTGATAAACAGAAGTCAGCCTGTTGGATCCAGGTGTCTCTTGACCCATACATGGTTCAAAGTAGTGGCAGTAGGCTGAGTGGCGACTCTCAGATGTGTGGCTTTTGGTGTCTACGATACCATTTGCTTTACGTTATAAAAGCCCATTGAGTCTTGTCTTTGTTTTGAAGTACTTGTGAATCAGAGTCCTAATATAGTTAAAACAAAGTAATTTAGTAACCTCAAATTTAGTATCACTCCAACTTGAACCTTTTTTTAAGGTTTATGTTGAAAAAAAAGTGTTACTGCTAAATAGTGTGTAATGTGTACAAGATTTATCCAAAGTATCATACAAGCACCTTCATACATATTGCATTATTTTAGATGGCTAAATATAATCACATAGAGGAGATTACTATAAGAGACGAAGTGAAACATTTTATGATAATAGTTTTTGTTTACATGCAGGCCTTCTGTTTTATTTATTGCACAAGATCAATTCAGAAATTAAGTAGATAAAAATTGTTGCTACCATCTTCTTGTTCAGTGTAATTTCCCTAGACCACAAGCTCATTTTTTTCAATTCTTTGGTCACAATTTATATCTATTTACTCAGTGCAGCTGATTTTCAAACTTTGAATATATCTGTTATCAATTTGAAATATTATTTGATTATGCATCTGATATATCCTTTATTACTGGTGTTTAAAACAAGAGATTTGTGCAGAGGTGATCAATGATTTCTATAATGAAAATTCCATGACCTACATTAGATGAAACAATTTTCTATTGAAACAGCTGGTCATGGGTGAACTATTATTGTTACCTTCAATTTGCTGGTGATACAGCTGCTCAAAAGTATGACTAAAGCCTCCTTTTACCTTCATTTTCTAAAAATTGTGTATGCCACAGACAAAATAGTAAAGTTGGGTAATTCATGTTTTTTGTACTTTGGATTTTTTACTCGAGTAACTTGACTTTTTTTTAACTAGGTAAAAAATTGATCTTTTGGTTCTTTCAACATCATTATTTCTATTTTTAGATTCAGCATAATCTGATCAGAGGAAATT
The DNA here is from genome assembly GCF_042767895.1 of Penaeus vannamei. Taxonomy (NCBI): domain Eukaryota; kingdom Metazoa; phylum Arthropoda; class Malacostraca; order Decapoda; family Penaeidae; genus Penaeus; species Penaeus vannamei. Next base: position 42,943,934 of record NC_091554.1, on the reverse strand, counting down.
CAGGTGTTAGCATGAAGTACATATATCCCTGAAATATGTTTGCATTAAGAGCAGTCAAATGTTTTGAAATGCTGGTTGTGAGTTTGCCCACAATAGTACCTTTGAACGAATTTCCTTCCATTGTGGAAGACAGTACAAGGTTCTAGTTTTAGATTTGTAAGTCCTAATTGCTGACATTTATGTTTTAACCGGGATATGTTATGTCTTATTGCTGAAAGATTCTGTTAACTTTCTTCCAATTGAAAAAAAAAATGTATTGTTCAAATACATTTGAAAAGTTACCAAGGACATGTGAATTAATATCTATTGCACTTATCAGGTACATGCATATATGAATATGTAATATACTAAATAAATAAAATACTTCAAAGAGTTAATAGTACTATACACTAGATCTTGACTGGTTTAGAAAAGAGGTATGATATTCACTGCATTACATATGCCAATTTGAACTGAATATAAATGTAATGTTTAGCACTTGTCTAGAGCTCCTCAGTAGACAAAACACAAAAATGAAATGGATACCATTCAGTATCGTCTTTGATATTTGTTTTGTCTGAAGTGGAACTCTTGATGAGTTTGAAATGTTACGTTCATTTTCAGATCATATTGTGGCAGCATTTCTATCTTTGTGTACTTGTTATTGTATTTGTTTTTGATAATGTACAAGTTAAGTATGCGGAAGTGTTCATTACTAGGAAACCTTTTATAACCAGAAATCATCTCAGAGCTTATTAGGTCAGATCTCTTGACAAGGAAATTACACAGTTTGGGTGAAGAAGTATTCATTACTGCTTTAAGCATTTATGATATTAGTTTGTAGAAGTTAGGGTCCTGTATTTGAAAATTGAAGTGTGGATATGTTTACTACTCAACCCATTGTTGATGGGTATGGCACGTATGTACATGCCATGCAGATTGTGAATTTGTCTCATTAACCCCTTGGATCCAGTTGATTCATGACAATCACATGGACCAAAATGCTTTAGGCTTTAGGCTTCAGTGCAAGAAAAAAATGTATTTTTGTTTTTTATTTTTTTTCCATGATATTGAATTTTCTGTAATACATTCTGTGCTGCCTATCTCATAGTCCAGGAATAGGATGCTGTACTTGGAAATGACGTCCTCCTTGGAGCCAGCACTCTTCCAGTCCTGGCTCATAGACAATACATTCCACACTCGTTTATCAATGGGAATAATGCTAAAGCCCCTTTCTAAACACTAAATGAGTCTTAATTACCCTCCCAGTGGTTTGCGCACTCAATGATGAGTCTTATCTATCATTCCGGTCTTTGCTCATGATGGCATGTTCATATCACATGACTAGCTGTCATTTTTTGTTATAATGGCAGGCTCATATCACCCACCCCTCAGGCTGAATTTTTTCTTGATATGGTCGTGTCATCCAGACCAAAGGTGTTAATTTTGTTTTGACATAGAGGACTCTACAAGTCGCTTAAATGGAGTCAATTACTGGTCCTCCCTATCTCACCTGCTTTCCCTTCTCCTTGATTTCCAGAAATATTCTCTTTTGATTTATATGCCTATTAGTATTGTTGATAGCAATATCGTAATTAAAATGTCATTAGTGATAGCAACATTGATATTAATGTGGTGGATTTAGCCCACATATGGATCAAAATTCTGGAGACTCCCCTGGGTGTATAGGCGCAGTCCACACAAACAATCACGTGCATATCTATTATGTTGTTATGTCTTTTTTGCCTGTGTTTTTTGCTGTTTTGCCATTTTCCAAGATCCATGTTTGTCATTTGTTATGCCCTATTTTTTATTATTCATTTTTCTGTGGCACACTCTGTGTCACTGGTCAAGGTAGACAGGAATAGATCCTTAGCATGGAAGTAGTGTCCTTCCTGGAGTCAGCACCCTTTAAGCTTGGGTTCACAGATGGTACATTCCATATCCATTTACTGGTGGAAATAAGGCAAGAGCCCTTTTGCTAAATACCCTCTTGACTTTTATCATCTTAAAAGATTATTGTGCACCTGAGGCAGGTCATTCAGACAGATTTTTTTTTAAGGTTTGTTCCCATCATGACATGATGGTCATGTCACCAAAATAAGATATCATAAATAAAAGAAAAAGATAAAAATAAGGGAAGGAAATCAAGTGAAGTTGTATAGGTCTGCTAATGGACTCCTTGGTGGCTGAGCACTTATAGAGTTGTCCTGTATAGACATTTAACAAAAAAAATCAGTGGACCTAACATACTCTTGGTGGGATTTGGTTAACACTTTTACCTAGTTTCTGCTGTCTGAAGGGGTTTCTGTGATATATTAATAATAGTTATAGACAGTTAAGCAGGCCTTAGTGGGAAAAAATTTGCAGGTGTGTGGTAAATCACACTCCTTGAGCATTCCAGGCATGTGATGGCATTCAGTTGAAAAGCTTGTAAAATCAACTGTATATTGATTGAAAAGAACTGCCTGGATGATCTTTTGACGATGATCCAGCTTCGTCCTTCCCTTTCTTGGCGCAAACAGCTGTTCTGTGTTTGGTAACCTCACAACACCTTGAAACTGAGGCTGAAGCTGATCATTGAAGGCTAAATTATTTGAGTTTCAAAAGTTTAATTCACAGTAGAGATAGTTTGCTATTCAAGATCAAAGTGTGCAAGAAATCAGACTTCTAGGAAAAGGGAAGCATGCGCTAAGGGGTGTGAGAACGAACGCACACCATTCCCAGTAAGGCCTGGTTAAGATAAAGAGGAAAATCTCTACATTTTCAGTATTAACTATTTTTGTGATGGTGATTATTTATTCATTTTAGATGTTTTTACTGAGAGGTGTACAAGATATTATAATGTGAGCTATTATTACATATAAATGTTTGCATAGATGATGCTATATATTCATATAAAGAAGCTTCATTATGAGTACTTTCAAGAAACAGGTCAGAATTGTCTTTCATAGTTCTGCCCTTGCTGAAGCTGTAAGCTACTACTGAAAACTGTTGGTATTCCTGATTTTCTAACTATTTTTGGGTATGTGTGGTTTATCTGAATATTGCAAGGCATATTCCATTCCTTATGGGAATAGGATCATTATCTAACAGTAAATCCATGTGAAATCCAGAATGACTTTTCAAGATATGAATTAGAACAAAACCTAAAGTACCAACCCTGCCATAGCATGGTTCTGTTTGATATTGAATGTTTCAACATCCCTTCTAATGATACTTCTCTGTGTAGCTGTATATACATACATACATAATGTTAAGGGTGGGTATGATGATAATGAGAAAGTGATAGATTTGTAGGTGAAAAGGTATGAATGATGTTTATACTCATAATATTTAAGTGAGTCATTCTAATGTCAACCAGAGGTATGTGTTTATCAAGAAGATATTTATTTATGTAACTCCACCTTGGTATCTGAAATGTAGAAGAAATAGAGAACATGATTTCACTTCTCCAAGTTTACTACTAAAAGGGTTTGTGTGACTTTATAAGCTTTTTCATGATGCATAGAAAATGTTAACTTGATCATTTACTGAAGGAAAATTTAAGTTTTGTGCATTAGCATAGATAGTTACCACTATTACATTAAGAATTGCATATTGAGTCCTAAAGGTTTGTTTTGTATCCTCAGGCAAGATGGATGCAAGCAAGACCTTAGGAATGACGTCGGCGATCAGCCTGGCAAAACCCAAGGCGTCTGACTTAGAGCATACAAGGGAACTTGAGGAGTATTTAAGAGATGCGGGTATGTTCGAGACTGATGCCGAACTAAATCACAGGTGAGTCAAAGATGGTTGAGCAACTACAAGCATGATTAACCTGTTGATGGAGTAAGATTTATGAAATCTTGATTTCATGAGAATTTTAATGATGGCAGATATATGTTTTATGAAGTTTTGTAATGAACTGTATAGATAGTGTTGATATAAAAGAATATTATTTTGTTTTGATAGGAGTAGAATGTTAAGATTGAAGAAATACATACTTGGAAGCTAATACTGCTTTTCATGTTCTTGGCTACAGTTGCTTGTAATAGCTGTCTTATGTTGCAGATTTGAAGTCCTAGGAAAGCTGAACAATCTTGTAAAAGCATGGATTCGAGATGTAAGCATAAATGTCAAGAACATGCCCCCACAAGTAAGTAACTTGCTCAAAATAATTTTGTAAGGAATGTGTATTAGTCTGTGTCTGTCTCTATGGGTAATATTTAGGGAGAGTAGTCATTTTAGAGGAAATGGAAAACACATTACCTTCACACTCTTCATAGGATTTGGAAAAAGGCTTAACCCATTTGCGATGGGTGTCCCACATATGAGACACCAAGAAAAAAAAATTACCGGGCGTCCTGCTGGTGTGACACTGTATTGGGGCTCACGCTCTGACTCAGCAGCAGGCTGTGGCCGGCACGCGGGCAGAGTCCGGGCCAGCCCCGCACGCTGATTTTATAGCCGCACGGAAACTTTTATTGTTGGCTTCAAAATCTACCGGCATTAGTGGGTTAATAACAGTAATATTCTCAGAGTTGATCTTGATATTTCGAGCAAATTGCTCTAATTCAAAATAGTAGCTTAATTTATATTTTTTTCGGATTTTATCATACAGACTTTAATATTCCTTTACGTCTTGGTTACAGATAGCAGACACAGTTGGTGGTAAAATCTGCACTTTTGGTTCCTACCGATTAGGTGTTGCAGGGAAAGGTGCTGATATTGACGCCCTTTGCGTTGCCCCAAGACACATTGAACGGCAAGATTACTTTACAAGTTTTTATGAACTGCTTAAGGAACAGAGTGAAGTGACAGAGATGAGAGTAAGTATGGAAAAATTGATTTTGTTTACTTTGGTCTAACAGATTTGTCTTTGTCATAATAATTTATTCCTGGTAATTTGAAGTAGGTGTATTAATAAAGTATATCTTTTTTTTTCTTTCTTTCTTTTTTTCTTTTGACTTATGTTTAGCAATCATGATAAAAAAGTAATAACTATTTTTTTTTCTTTTTGAAACCTGATAGGCAGTTGAAGAGGCCTTCGTCCCTGTTATCAAAATGAAATACGAGAACATCGAGATTGATTTGCTCTTCGCACGGTTAGCTTTGAAGGAGGTGCATGACTCGGTTGACCTCAATGATGACAGCATTCTCAAAAACCTGGATGAGAAGTGTGTCAGGAGTCTCAATGGTTGCAGAGTCACAGATGAGATTCTGCGCCAAGTCCCAAATAGAGAGAGTTTCAGATTGGCGTTACGAGCAATAAAATTGTGGGCAAAACGTGAGCAAGCAGCTTTAATTTTATATTGAAAATTCAGATTGTAATTTGATAAAAAGTCTTTATTTGAGGGAAATTTATATTTAAAAATTCTAGTTTATTTACTGTTATCATAACCAACAGGTCATGGTGTATACAGCAACGTTCTCGGGTATCTTGGTGGTGTGTCGTGGGCTATGCTTGTAGCAAGAACATGTCAGCTGTATCCCAATGCTACAGCTTCTACCCTAGTTGAAAAATTCTTCCTAGTGTTCTCAAAATGGACATGGCCTGCTCCTGTA
>NC_091554.1:42923408-42925908 GCF_042767895.1 Penaeus vannamei | reverse complement strand
ATGTAAGTATTTGCATGAATATCTCTAATGAAATCTAATGGAAATTCAGTCTAGAAAGAGCTTTGGATAATTGGTTTAATGTTTTTTTGTATCATCGGTATATCATTGCTGAAAAACAAAAGGTAAGTATTGTTTGGTATCCCTTATTGGATAAAGCAGCATCAAAGCCCTATATATAGTATATGTAGGTCATCATTTTGCCATTTGGTCAAGTGATAGATACATGAATGATACCATCAGTGTAATCCACTTCAACTTATTTAAAAGATTTAATAACCATTACTGTCAAGAAAGAGTTGTGAGAACTATAGCCACATTTGAGTCAAGCTTGATTATGGCTTGATTATCCTGTTTTTGATGGAGAAAGCCTGTGTTGGATAACATAACAACCACACCTCAAGATATCAAGATCAAGCATAATGTCAAATGTGGCTTCTGTGGTGTATTGCTGTCTCTGCAAATTATTACCAATAAATTTTAATGGGAAAAAGCAAAAATAAGTGGGATATTTGTAGAATTGGGACTTGCCATATGCTTCAACTTGAATTTTGATAATTTTGATAGATTTTTTACAGCAAAAATAAGGTTATATTTGATGCTTAGGCATTTGGTTTTAAACAGTTTATCAATATTTCATGGTAATTACATATACGTATCCTGTTAGCACTGAAGTTTTTGTCATCGAAAGCACCCTCTGATAGGGACTACCAGGGATAAACATACTTAGAATGCAGTGTTACCTTTTGGGATTTTAGTAAATCCTGTTTGCTTTTTATTTATTTTTTCTGTTTTTCATTTTATATTTAAGGTCAATAGAATGACAGTATTCATATATGCTTAACTATGTTTGGTAAAGGGCTGTGTACTTCATGTTATTTTTTTGTCACCCTGCCTTTAAAGTAAGATTTACTAATATTCAAACCACAATGATAAACTTTGAGGTTATATCGTATCATTTATTTGTTGGTAATTGTGTACCACGTATGTGACAGTGGTGATAGCCAGTCATTTCCAGATTACATGAATAATTATAATTGACAATATGATGCTTCAAATTATTAACAATTTTGTTTTCCTTCTATCTAAACCACTGTAGATTCACATGCTACAGAATTTTGCTTGGAGGCAAGCACAGAAGCAACTCACTTGTTTTGTAATTTCTTACAGAGGCTCTCAAGCATTGAACTTCCTGATGTCCTCACCCCTGAACCTCCTCAACTTGCAGCCACACGAAACAATTTCATAATTCACTTCAAGTGAACCATGCTGAAGGTGGAGGAATGTGCTGTAATGTGCAGTGGAAAAGGAAAATGAGGAACATTTAAAGGTTGATGAAGTAATGGATGATACATCACACATTTTTGTAGAGTGATACATTCAGTGGGAAAGATTATTATTGCCCAAGTAACTCTTTGGTTCATTCTAGGAGCCTGAAATCAGATGTTGGCAGTTTAAGTGGTTATATCCGAGCCTTGGTAAATGAGTAAGGGTACGAGGAATGAAAAGGTCGTCTGCATCTGTTGACTTGGTCTTGTCTCATTCAAGGAGGAATTTTATTTTATTTTCTTCTGGCAAAGGTTACACATTTGGTTCTTTTATACTATATATAGATATACTTCCTTTACCAATATGTATGTTCCTCCAAGTGGAACATAACTTTTCTCCAGACTTTGTTTTTAATGACTTTTCATCATATATTAATTCATTCACAAATGAAATTGTAACCAGAAGTCTTTAAGTAGTGGTTCTGATTGTAACCTGAAATTGTGCCCAACAACATGATCATGCTTTCAGAGACTTAAGCTTGATGGTTTAGTGGTTGAATGTTGGTATCACAATGGGACAAAAGTGCAAAAAAATGAGAAATAGATAGATAAAACGGTAAAAAAACAACAAAAACAAAAACAAAAAAACAGCTTGTATGAGGAGCTGGGACATTAGTAAAAGGCATCATATGCCTATTTATATAAATAAGAAAGTACTGTAACTAATTGGTAGTGAGTTTCTAAAGGCAAAGGACATAGCAGTTAATATCAGGGTTAATATATCTATTTTTTCTGGGATTTTTCATTTTATTATAAGATACAAATCTTATTTTCACTGCTATAAATTCACCATGCCACCTGCTAGTGCTCAAGATCATGATATTGATAATTAACACAGTGATGTTGAATACTAAGTATTTGATGAGATAATTGACCTTGATGGTGTGTACTGTTACAGTAATGAGCACTTACAAGCATTTCAGTTTGGAAAGTGGTAAATATCAGTGAAACCTTTTTTAAAACACTGTAATTGAACACAACAGCCTTACATTGTAATGCTTGGTATGAATGACTTCTAGCCATTCATTCATAGGAAAATTAAGTTCGCCAAAAAAATTCTATACTTCAGTGTTCTCCAATAAAATAATCATGTAATTAGTATATCAGCCGGGACACTTTTAATGTAGTACTATTCATTCCGCTAATCTTAGTGTGTACGCATATATCATTCAACA
>NC_091554.1:42909048-42916548 GCF_042767895.1 Penaeus vannamei | reverse complement strand
AGGCCGAGAAGGAGACCCAGGAAGTCCCCCAAGAGGCCGAGAAGGAGACCCAGGAAGTCCCCCAAGAGGCCGAGAAGGAGACCCAGGAAGTCCCCCAAGAGGCCGAGAAGGAGACCCAGGAAGTCCCCCAAGAGGCCGAGAAGGAGACCCAGGAAGTCCCCCAAGAGGCCGAGAAGGAGACCCAGGAAGTCCCCCAAGAGGCCGAGAAGGAGACCCAGGAAGTCCCCCAAGAGGCCGAGAAGGAGACCCAGGAAGTCCCCCAAGAGGCCGAGAAGGAGACCCAGGAAGTCCCCCAAGAGGCCGAGAAGGAGACCCAGGAAGTCCCCCAAGAGGCCGAGAAGGAGACCCAGGAAGTCCCCCAAGAGGCCGAGAAGGAGACCCAGGAAGTCCCCCAAGAGGCCGAGAAGGAGACCCAGGAAGTCCCCCAAGAGGCCGAGAAGGAGACCCAGGAAGTCCCCCAAGAGGCCGAGAAGGAGACCCAGGAAGTCCCCCAAGAGGCCGAGAAGGAGACCCAGGAAGTCCCCCAAGAGGCCGAGAAGGAGACCCAGGAAGTCCCCCAAGAGGCCGAGAAGGAGACCCAGGAAGTCCCCCAAGAGGCCGAGAAGGAGACCCAGGAAGTCCCCCAAGAGGCCGAGAAGGAGACCCAGGAAGTCCCCCAAGAGGCCGAGAAGGAGACCCAGGAAGTCCCCCAAGAGGCCGAGAAGGAGACCCAGGAAGTCCCCCAAGAGGCCGAGAAGGAGACCCAGGAAGTCCCCCAAGAGGCCGAGAAGGAGACCCAGGAAGTCCCCCAAGAGGCCGAGAAGGAGACCCAGGAAGTCCCCCAAGAGGCCGAGAAGGAGACCCAGGAAGTCCCCCAAGAGGCCGAGAAGGAGACCCAGGAAGTCCCCCAAGAGGCCGAGAAGGAGACCCAGGAAGTCGCCCTTGAGGCCGAGAAGGAGACCCAGGAAGTCCCCCAAGAGGCCGAGAAGGAGACCCAGGAAGTCCCCCAAGAGGCCGAGAAGGAGACCCAGGAAGTCCCCCAAGAGGCCGAGAAGGAGACCCAGGAAGTCCCCCAAGAGGCCGAGAAGGAGACCCAGGAAGTCGCCCAAGAGGCCGAGAAGGAGACCCAGGAAGTCGCCCAAGAGGCCGAGAAGGAGACCCAGGAAGTCCCCCAAGAGGCCGAGAAGGAGACCCAGGAAGTCCCCCAAGAGGCCGAGAAGGAGACCCAGGAAGTCCCCCAAGAGGCCGAGAAGGAGACCCAGGAAGTCGCCCAAGAGGCCGAGAAGGAGACCCAGGAAGTCCCCCAAGAGGCCGAGAAGGAGACCCAGGAAGTCCCCCAAGAGGCCGAGAAGGAGACCCAGGAAGTCCCCCAAGAGGCCGAGAAGGAGACCCAGGAAGTCCCCCAAGAGGCCGAGAAGGAGACCCAGGAAGTCGCCCAAGAGGCCGAGAAGGAGACCCAGGAAGTCCCCCAAGAGGCCGAGAAGGAGACCCAGGAAGTCCCCCAAGAGGCCGAGAAGGAGACCCAGGAAGTCCCCCAAGAGGCCGAGAAGGAGACCCAGGAAGTCCCCCAAGAGGCCGAGAAGGAGACCCAGGAAGTCCCCCAAGAGGCCGAGAAGGAGACCCAGGAAGTCCCCCAAGAGGCCGAGAAGGAGACCCAGGAAGTCGCCCAAGAGGCCGAGAAGGAGACCCAGGAAGTCGCCCAAGAGGCCGAGAAGGAGACCCAGGAAGTCGCCCAAGAGTCCGAGGAGGAGACCCAGAAGGAGGATTTTAACTCCCGGACTCTTTCAATAGACATCGCCGAGGACTATCTCCATTCTGCCATGTCATTGCTTGCCGATGAAATGGCAGCAGCACTTTGGTCTCTCATTCGGGAATCCGGCACTGTTCCACCTGGTACGACGCGGACTTTCGGTGCCGACGCGACGTTGGCACTTCGACTCGACGCATTCCTGCCAGAGGAGGCCGAGGAGGAGACCCGCCGTCCGTGATCTCGGTAAACTGAGGGAGGGAGGGTAAAATATAGTAAATAATTGATAATTATAACGAAAATATGACAATTGCTAATTATAATCATGGTAATAATAATATCAATAATAACAATAAATAAAAATATATATATATACACACACATATGTATATACATGTGTGTGTGTGCTGCTCATAAACACTACATATATATATATATATATATATATATATATATATATATATATATATATATATATATATATATATATATACACACACAATATCAATATTGGTAACCATAATGTGACAATATCATATGGATAACGAATGATAATGATAGGGACAACAATATCAATTTTGGTACCCATTGGTCAGGATTTCTTGTTCTTGCTAACTGCCCATTTTACGCGAGCGAGAATAGGAGAGGGAGAGGTGGAGTGATATCGATGATTAGGAACGAAGATTGTACTCTTTTGGCCTAAGCTCTGGATTTTTGTATATTAGATAAATGGTGCTAATAATAATAATAATAGACAAATCATAGCGAATGATGATTGATAGCTACAACAATTGTGCGTGTCTGACCCGACCAGTCTCCTCCTGACATGGCAGGGATAAGGAGGATGAAAACCATACAAAATGAAATAAGATAAGAGTGTGATAAGTTAGGACAAGGAGATATTTTCGCACAAAGAGAGAGAGAGAGAGAGAGAGAGAGAGAGAGAGAGAGAGAGAGAGAGAGAGAGAGAGAGAGAGAGAGAGAGAGAGAGAGAGGGGTGGAAGGGGGGGAATTGAGGTGAGGCATCGATCAAGAAATTCCTAAAGACCGGCCATAAACAATCAATCGACAAGGATAGGGAAAACGGAGATGTGAGAAGCAACAAACATAAGAAGGTAGGCAGGAAAGGGAGGAGGAGAATATATATATATATATATATATATATATATATATATATATATATATATATATATATATATATATATAGAAAGAGAGAGAGAGAGAGAAAGAGAGAGAGAGAGAGAAAGAAAGAGAGAGAGAGAAAGAAAGAGAGAGAGAGAGAAAGAGAGAGAGAGAAAGAGAAAGAGAGAGCAAAGAGAGAGAGAGAGAGAGAGAGAGAGAGAGACAGAGAGAGAGGGAGAGAGAGAGAGAAAGAGAGAGAGAGAGAGAGAGAGAGAGAGAGAGAGAGAGAGAGAGAGAGAGAGAGAGAGAGAGAGAGAGAGAGAGAGAGAGAGAGAGAGAGAGAGAGAGAGAGAGAGAGAGAGAGAGAGAGAGAGAGAGAGAGAGAGAGAGAGAGAGAATGTTAAAGTAGAAACAAAGGCATTTTGAAATTGTGCAGCTATACACTTACTATACACTTTAGTATGAAAAAGAAAAGAAAAAGAAACACACCAAATTCCAGCTAATGTAACCTATCGTCGATTAAACTGATTTACGATCAAGTTTATGTGAGAAAACGAAATTTGGAGTCTCCTGGTCAAAATTTGAGCTATACTGAAGGCACCAAACTTTTTTTTTTTTTTTTTTTTTTGATATTTCATATATATACGTACACATAAATAGACCTACATGCACGCGTCTCCAACCACCCACTGAACGCATCCGGGCTCCTCTCCTCCCCGGCGTCGGCGGCGCGAGACAATTGGGCGGCGCTAAGTATATATATATTTATATATATATACTTATATATAATATAATTATATATTGCGTGCGCATATTTTTTGTGCGCTGTATTTGATTATGTAAGGCCAGGAGAGGACTTATCTGGATGAGGGTGGGAGTTTTATATCACCTTAAAGATATGTGACTGAATTCTTGTAATGCTTGTAACTCTTTATAAATTAAGTGCTGTATTTGATTTTAAATATTTTTGTACCTAAGTTTTGTATAATGAATTGTGAGCCCGCACAGGGACTTATTAAGTAAGGGTGAGGATAACCTAAGTTACCTCATCCTTTTGAGATGTAATCTTACTTTTTTGTCTCAATAAACGTGTCAAAGTCAAAGTCAAAGTCTTCCCGCACCTGACGCCTCCGACCCACACGAGCCACGCCCTCGCCCGCCCAGAGTCCCCGGTCACGCCGCGAAACCGCTTCGCACCGTTGCTCTGAGGCTAATTTTATATATTTTTTCAGTGATTTGTATTACGTTTTTTTTTGGTATTGGTATTATTATTGTTATTCTTTTTATCATCATTATTAGTGTTATCATTAATGATATTAATGTTATAGTTACTATGATCATTATCTTTATCGTTCTCGTTGCTATTATCGGTATTATAGCCATTATTATTGTTACTAATGTTATTATCGTTATCATTTTTATAATGATAATAATTTTTAACAATTATTATTGTTGTTATAATATTTTTTATTAGTCATTGTTGTTATTATTATTATTGTTATTATCATCATTACCATTATGATTATTATTGTTATCATTAGTCTTATTATCGTTATTAATATGATCATTATCATTATTATTATCATTATTATTATTTTTACTGTTTAGCGTTATTGTTGTTACTATTATTCCGATCTTCCTCACTCGCTTCCTAATCACCCTCGCCTTCTCCATCTCTTCCTCCTGTTCTTCCTGTTGCTACTGCTTGTGAAGGAAAGTATCTTTTCTTCTTTTTATTTCATTTTTGTTGCATTCTCACACAGCTTATTGTGCGAATTAGAAGGTTCAGGGTTCGGTGTTTTGGTCGAATCCTTTGAGCGGATCAGTTGTGGTTCGCCAGCCAGGGTTCAGTACGCTGCGAAGTCTCGGCTGTTGAGGTATGACAATTTTCGTTTATTTTGTTTTTATAGTTAAAGTGACAGTATCCTTTGGGATTATTATCTTTTGTTGTATCAAGAAAATGAATTATCGCTCATGTAATGTTCTCTGATATTTTGTTTACTGAATAGGACCCGGTTTTTAGAGGCGTCTCGAAAACATCTGATGTAGGCCTGGCTGATCATGTCGTCTTCCCTTCGTATTTCTCTTGGTATTTGGAGCTCCGTCGCCTAGTTCTTCTCTGTGGAAAGGGATGGCAGTGTTTACCGGGGAATATATGTAAATTGCGCTCATCTGACAGTAGAGGGGGACTCATTTTCTTTATTTACTTAACGCCTGTCTGTGTTGATTGTATTCTACTTTTGATTTGTACTTTCATTTTTCTTTTGTTGGATTATGTATTTTATTTTTCTCAGTGATATATTCGGTTGATTCTGCTTGTTGTATTAACTGTATTGTTTACCCTTTGCTTTTGTACATGATGTATGCCATAAGTTGGACTTTTTGTTAATTTTTGTAACTTACCTTATTGTTATTAATTTAGCCTCATTCTTGTGTTATTTTATTTTGTCGGTTTGGTCACTTCACCAGCCTTCCATTATTGTTTGTAAAGATTATTTTGTAACTGCTTAATTAGTCAGTATGACATTTTTTTTCATTTACTTACCCTTTTTGTTATGTTAATTTTGCATAATCATTTCCTGTCATTATTTCTTATGTCATGATATTAGTCAATAATATCAATAAATTGTGTGTAAGGTAATCTTGTGTCTTGTTTTCTAACCTTGAACAATCCTTTGATTAATTGTTGAATATTAAGAACCTGGCACACACATGTGGCAACCTTGCCAGGATTGTTCAGGTTGGATACATATACTGGATTATCTTTTATTCAGTCAGGATATGTCCTACAGAATCCTCGCCATCCTTGGGAGGCGTGCATTTTCTCATTGAATGTATGTAGTACTTGCTTGTTATTCTTATAGAGATTTTTGTGGGCGGTTATTGTCTGTTTGAAGCAGTCTACTCATGCACATTGTAAACGCTCTGTTGGTCGAGCGTGTTGGTCATCGCTGTTACAAGGTGTAAGCAGTGGCTTTCTAGTGGTAGATGTATTATTGTGTGTAATCTTTTATTTGGTGAGTTACTCTTTCCCAATCATGTCTGATTATACATTTGAAGTCTTGAGGCAGCAGGCAGAGTCTTTAGAACTCACAGGTGTAGATGCTGCTAGGTATATTCAAGAACAACAAATAGCATATAGAGATGAAAGAGCTAAAGAGAGAGAACCAGAGAAAATTAGGATTGAGGCAGAGAGAAAGTAAAGTTGGCTCATGATCTTGAAATGGCTAAAACTAATAGTAGTCCTTGTATTTGAGCAAGTGCAAATATATCTTGTCGTTCCTCATTGCCTGTCTTCTGGGATGGAGAAGATATTGCGTCTTATCTTGTGAGGTTTGAACGTGTGGCTTGTCGTCTTGGAGTATCACCAGCCACGTATACTGTCCAGCTGGGGAGTCTGCTGACCGGTAAAGCTGTAAGCATATACGCTTCTCTTTCTCCTGAAGTTACTAGAGATTACGAGGCTCTAAAGAAAGCTCTTCTTAGAGGGTTTAACAAGACTCCAGATCAGTATCGCATGGATTTTAGATCCAGTAAGATCAAAGTTGGGGAGACATATCAACAATTTTCCATTTATATTGGTAGATTGTTTGATCAGTGGCTGAAATATAGGAATATTGAGAAGTCGTATGAATCCATAAGGGAATTCATGATCTTTGATCAGTTAATATCTTCTCTATCATCTGACATAAGAATGTTTATCAAGGAACGTAATACCTCCTCCCTTGATGTTGCTGTAGAGCTACCTGATACTTGGGCTTCTGCACATAATGCATACCCAAAGATTAATAGTGGATAACATAAGAGAAACCCAAAGAAAGAAGAGTAGGGGAGGATGAGGAGGGGAAGGAGGAGGATGAAAAGGAGTAGCAGGAGGGAAAGGAGGAGCAGGAGGAAGAGGAGGAAGAAGAGGAGGAGGAGGAGGGAGAGGAGGGGAAGGAGGAGGAGAGGAAAAGCAGGGAGAGGAGGAGGAGGAGAGGAAAAGCAGGGAGAGGAGGAGGAAGAAGAGCAGGAAGAAGAAGAAACAGAAGAAGAGGAGGAGGAGGAAGAAGAAAAGGAAGAAGTAGTAGTAGAAGAAGATGAGGAAGAGGAAGAAGGGGGAGGGGAAGAGGAGGATGAGAAGGAAGAGGAGCATGTGAGTGCCAGGTTCTTAATATTCAACAAATAATCAAAGGATTGTTCAAGGTTAGAAAACAAGACACAAGATTACCTTACACACAATTTATTGATATTATTGACTAATATCATGACAATAAATAATGGCAGTAAATGATTACGCAAAATAACATAACAAAAATGGTAAGTAAATTAAAAAAAAGGTCATACTGACTAATAAAGCAGTTACAAAATAATCTTTACAAACAATAATGGAAGGCTGGTGAAGTGACCAAACCGACAAAATAAAATAACACAAGAATGAGGCTACATTAATAACAAGTTACAAATATTTAAAAAAAAGTCCAACTTATGGCATACATCATGTACAAAAGAAAAGGGTAAACAATACAGTTAATACAACAAGCAGAATCAACCAAATATATCAGAAATAATAATAAAATAATTATCCAACAAAAAGAAATCAAAAGTAGAATAAAATATATTCCATAAGACCACAATGAGATGGAAATGCAGTCAATGGTTTGGCTTGGTTA
>NC_091554.1:42898611-42901048 GCF_042767895.1 Penaeus vannamei | reverse complement strand
TTTTGTTAATTTTTGTAACTTACCTTATTGTTATTAATTTAGCCTCATTCTTGTGTTATTTTATTTTGTCGGTTTGGTCACTTCACCAGCCTTCCATTATTGTTTGTAAAGATTATTTTGTAACTGCTTAATTAGTCAGTATGACATTTTTTTTCATTTACTTACCCTTTTTGTTATGTTAATTTTGCATAATCATTTCCTGTCATTATTTCTTATGTCATGATATTAGTCAATAATATCAATAAATTGTGTGTAAGGTAATCTTGTGTCTTGTTTTCTAACCTTGAACAATCCTTTGATTAATTGTTGAATATTAAGAACCTGGCACACACATGTGGCAACCTTGCCAGGATTGTTCAGGTTGGATACATATACTGGATTATCTTTTATTCAGTCAGGATATGTCCTACAGAATCCTCGCCATCCTTGGGAGGCGTGCATTTTCTCATTGAATGTATGTAGTACTTGCTTGTTATTCTTATAGAGATTTTTGTGGGCGGTTATTGTCTGTTTGAAGCAGTCTACTCATGCACATTGTAAACGCTCTGTTGGTCGAGCGTGTTGGTCATCGCTGTTGCAAGGTGTAAGCAGTGGCTTTCTAGTGGTAGATGTATTATTGTATGTAATCTTTTATTTGGTGAGTTACTCTTTCCCAATCATGTCTGATTATACATTTGAAGTCTTGAGGCAGCAGGCAGAGTCTTTAGAACTTACAGGTGTAGATGCTGCTAGGTATATTCAAGAACAACAAATAGCAGATAAAGATGAAAGAGCTAAAGAGAGAGAACTAGAGAAAATTAGGATTGAGGCAGAGAGAAAGAAAGTAAAGTTGGCTCATGAACTTGAAATGGCTAAAACTAATAGTAATCCTTGTATTTGAGCAAGTGCAAATATATCTTGTCGTTCCTCATTGCCTGTCTTCTGGGATGGAGAAGATATTGCTTTTTATCTTCTGAGGTTTGAACGCGTGGCTTGTCTTGGAGTATCACCAGCCACGTATACTGTCCAGCTGGGGAGTCTGTTGACCGGTAAAGCTGTAAGCATATACGCTTCTCTTTCTCCTGAAGTTACTAGAGATTACGAGGCTCTAAAGAAAGCTCTTCTTAGAGGGTTTAACAAGACTCCAGATCAGTATCGCATGGATTTTAGATCCAGTAAGATCAAAGTTGGGGAGACATATCAACAATTTTCCATTTATATTGGTAGATTGTTTGATCAGTGGCTGGAATATAGGAATATTGAGAAGTCGTATGAATCCATAAGGGAATTCATGATCTTTGATCAGTTAATATCTTCTCTATCATCTGACATAAGAATGTTTATCAAGGAACGTAATACCTCCTCCCTTGATGCTGCTGTAGAGCTACCTGATACTTGGGCTTCTGCACATAATGCATACCCAAAGATTAATAGTGGATAACATAAGAGAAACCCAAAGAAAGAAGAGGAGGGGAGGATGAGGAGGGGAAGGAGGAGGATGAAAAGGAGTAGCAGGAGGGAAAGGAGGAGCAGGAGGAAGAGGAGGAAGAAGAGGAGGAGGAGGAGGGAGAGGAGGGGAAGGAGGAGGAGAGGAAAAGCAGGGAGAGGAGGAGGAGGAGAGGAAAAGCAGGGAGAGGAGGAGGAAGAAGAGCAGGAAGAAGAAGAAACAGAAGAAGAGGAGGAGGAGGAAGAAGAAAAGGAAGAAGTAGTAGTAGAAGAAGATGAGGAAGAGGAAGAAGGGGGAGGGGAAGAGGAGGATGAGAAGGAAGAGGAGCATGTGAGTGCCAGGTTCTTAATATTCAACAAATAATCAAAGGATTGTTCAAGGTTAGAAAACAAGACACAAGATTACCTTACACACAATTTATTGATATTATTGACTAATATCATGACAATAAATAATGGCAGTAAATGATTACGCAAAATAACATAACAAAAATGGTAAGTAAATTAAAAAAAAGGTCATACTGACTAATAAAGCAGTTACAAAATAATCTTTACAAACAATAATGGAAGGCTGGTGAAGTGACCAAACCGACAAAATAAAATAACACAAGAATGAGGCTACATTAATAACAAGTTACAAATATTTAAAAAAAGTCCAACTTATGGCATACATCATGTACAAAAGAAAAGGGTAAACAATACAGTTAATACAACAAGCAGAATCAACCAAATATATCAGAAATAATAATAAAATAATTATCCAACAAAAAGAAATCAAAAGTAGAATAAAATATATTCCATAAGACCACAATGAGATGGAAATGCAGTCAATGGTTTGGCTTGGTTAGAAAGGGGTACCTGATAATAAGCCTTAGTCAAATCTTATTCAGAAAATATCTAGCTCACTAAATTTATGTAAATCCTCATCAATGGTACACGATGGCTCAACATGGAAGACAGTGACGGAATTTAAGGATCTATAGATCCTTAAATCAATGGCCCTTCTATATGT
>NC_091554.1:42883611-42888611 GCF_042767895.1 Penaeus vannamei | reverse complement strand
GTACCCAAGAACCACAGCAAGCCACTCCTCCTGAAATCGGACGGGAGTGGCTTTCTCTACCCTGAAGAGGAAGGAGAAGACAGAATCTTGGGCGTCGGTTCAGGGGCGTCTTTCACGGCCGCTTGTCCAGGGAAAGACAACAAGCTCCTTCTAAACGGACGACGGACGGCCACCATCTCCTGCAGGGGCGGCCAATTCCGCTACGGCAGAAGGGTACGTGTTTATCATTATTGTTTATCATTATTATTATTATTATTATTATTGTTGTTGTTGTTATCATTATCATTATTATTATTGTTATTATTTGTATTATTATTGTTACGGTTGTTGTTACTATTATTATTATTATCATTTTACACATTTGTAATTTTTTTTCTTTTTTTGAGGAAGAGGGGGAGAGGGAGAGGGAGAGGGGGAAGGGAGAGAGAGAGGAAGAGGGGGAGAGGGGAGGGAGAGAGAGATAGAGAGAAAGAAAGAGAGGGAGAGAAAGATAAAGAGAGAGAGAGAAAGAAAGAAAGAGAGTGAGAGAGAGGGAGAGAAAGATAAATAGAGAGAGAAAGAGAGAAGGAAAGAAAGAAAGAAAGAGAAAAAGATAAAGACATCATCCAATAGGGAAAATGCGCACCTTCTCCGCGTGACACCAGAAGACGCCAGTGTCATAACTTTTATCAAGTAAAAAAATAACAAAACCACTCATCAAAATTACCAAAATGAATATCTTGACCTTAAGCTTTTCCATTTTTTTCCTCTTGACAGTTTCCTCTCGGGATGCAGAGTAGGAAAAAAATTGTCACAGATCTAAATGACAGCTTGACATCTGACTTCCGGCCCAGATTTTATGACTCAATGGTTGCACCGACAGAGGAGATTGAGAATCTTTCCTATTTATATAAGTGTGTCCATAATTTCGTAGTAGTTAACTTAATATGTGATGGTGGTGTTATCTCCATTGATTTATTTGATTCGTTTTACGGAAGACTTTTCCCTCTACTTCTGCCTCTTTCTCTCTCTCTCTGTCTCTCTCTTCATTTTTTGTATCTGTCTCTCTCTCTCTCTCTCTCTCTCTCTCTCTCTCTCTCTCTCTCTCTCTCTCTCTCTCTCTCTCTCTCTCTCTCTCTCTCTCTCTTTCTCTCTCTCTCTCTTTCTCTTTCTCTTTCTCTTTCTCTTTCTCTTTCTTTCTCTCTCTCTGTCTCTCTCTGTGTCTTTCTTTCTTTCTCGCTTTCTCTTTTTTCTCTTTCCCTCCCATCCTCCCTCTTTCTCTCCCATCCTTCCTCCCTCCCTCATTCCCTTCCCCTTCCCCTTCCGCTTCTCCCTCTCCCTCTACTTCTCCACCTTTCTCCCTCTTTCCCCTCCTGCTTCCCATTTTCTCCCTCCCTCCCACACGCCCTTTCTCTCGGTCTCCAACAGAATGTCACCCTCCGCATTTCCTTCAACATCGCAACTTTATTCCGAGGCCCTCCGTCCCCCCCCCCCTCCCCTGGCACTTCCATTTCCTTCCGGAGTTTCCTTGGACAGGCATCCTTGCGTCCGGTCCGGTCAGCCTCGAAGGCAAACGTATCCTCAGTTCAGAAACGTTTTGCTTTTGGGGGGGAATTGTTGTCGCGTTTTGTTGTTGTCGTTGTGCGTGTGTGTGTGTGTGTGTGTGTGTGTGTGTGTGTGTGTGTATATGTGTGTGTGTGTGTGTGTGTGTGTGTGTGTGTGTGTGTGTGTGTGTGTGTGTGTCTGTGTGTGTGTGTGTGTGTGTGTGTGTGTGTGTGTGTGTGTGTGTGTGTGTGTGTGTGTGTGTGTGTGTGTGTGTGTGTGTGTGTGTGTGTGTGTGTGTGTGTGTGTGTGTGTGCGTGCGTGTGTGTGTGTGTGTGTGTGTGTGTGTGTGTGTGTGTGTGTGTGTGTGTGTGTGTGTGTGTGTGTGTGTGTGTGTGTGTGCGTGCGTGCGTGCGTGCATGCTCGCGCGCACATGCCTACGTGCCCATAGGTATCTTATACCTGCACTGTACTTACACCAAAAATACCCTCCACATCCGAAAAAAATTCTTCCCAGTCATACCCTACGCTTCGTCCTCGCCCACCTCGGCCTCCACGCAACACCCACCTAATCCTCCAAATCCTTCAAATCCACAGACTCTGAGCTGGGAGAACTTAGGATGCGCCGAGACACCGTCCGCTCGCATCCAGGAGGCGGGGCCCTGCGGGAGGGGGGGCACCACCGCCGTCATCGGCTGGGACCTGAGGAGGAGAGTCTTCCTTCCCGAAATCGAACTCTGCTTCGACAAGGAACTGGAGACGACGCTCTACACACACCATGTCGTTCCCGGCAGGTAAGGCTCTGGGCGGTATGTGGCGGTGTGGTCGGCGGTCACGTGGTTGGGGCCATGATAGAGTTATAGGATGAGAAGGAGGATGGTGCTGAAGGTAATGTTGGTGATAAGAATATCAGCCGTAGGGAGAATATAGTGATAGCAATATCGGATAATAAGGAAATAAAATATGATAGTAATAGAAGGAAAACAATAAGAATGAAATAATAGTGAATCAAATATCACTATATATAGTGAAAAAATATCTATACTATACAAATATGAACTATAACTACTATACTATATAAATATAAACTATAACTACTACTATACAAATATGAAGTATTTACAAATATAGTGAAAAAATATCACACGATGATAATACTGCTTAACAACATAAACAAAAATTAATCATAACAACAAACAGACATGAACCATGACATAATAACGACCGCAACAAGGAATAACAATTTCACAACAAACCAACACAATAACAACGCACATCCCAACAACAAAATAGACAAGAGACGCCTCCCTCGCCCTCAGACACATCGCCCAGAAGACGGTCGCGCCCAGCCGTCCCTCCTTCAAGAAAGCCGACATGTTCTCCATCAGCGTCCAGAACTCGTACCGCATAAGGAGTCAAAAGAGCCTCGTCCAGGAGCTGTCGGGTGACCCTTCCCTCCTCACGGGCAAAGGTCAGAATTACCTGGCCAAAGGTCACCTGACGCCGGACTCCGACTTCGTGCTGGAGGCCGAGCAGGACGCGACCTACTTCTACGCCAACGCGGTCCCCCAGTGGCAGGCCATCAACAACGGGAACTGGAAGGTAGGGGTCGCTGGGCCGCGGGGTTGCCACGTCGGCTTTCATTTTTCTTCTTCTATTACGCCGTTTTCGATTATTTATTGGGGGGGGGGGGAGGGGGGAGGTGATGGGTTAGATTTTAAGGTCTCTTTTTTATCTGTTTTGAGCATTTATTTGGGTTTGAGCCCTTATTTTATGTAATTTATGTATATTCGTTTTGATACCGATGGCATGGTGCATCAGTTATTTAATATAAACAAAATATTATGTATGTATATTCAATTTTGCAAGGTAATAGAACTAAAAATACTACACTAAAACCCTATTACCCGTACTACAATGAAAAATATTCATACAATCCTTTTATCCATTTTTTGACCAGCCGATCTGAATACCTTTCATCAAGATTACTCACTATCGCATTGCCATCAATACCTTTCATCATACCTTCCGCAGATTCCGTTTTCAAACCTCATAATCCCACACATTTTCGCCTATTCCAGAGCTTAGAAAATTCCGTGCGGGGGTTGGCCGAGGACCACGGGCTCACGCTGGACGTCTGGACAGGAACCCACGGCATCTTGGAGGTCCCGGGCAGAAGGCAGGTGCCGGTCAAGGTGTACCTCGGCCTCTCCGCCAACAAGGAGACTGTCCCTGTTCCTGCGTACATGTGGAAGGTGAGGACGACTGGCCTGGTTTGTGGAGGAGGAGTTGATTGGCTTTTATTGCAAGGTTGGGTGGTATTGTAGAGCTTTTTTGTGGTTTAGTGGCGGTGGTGTTTTGAAAGGGGTTAACGAATTGCACGCGAATCAAAAAGGATGAAAATCGACTAAAACTTCAATTTACGGGTTAGGTACAGTGTTTACGAAGTTCATCCTTCACAAACCACATGATTAACAAGTCATATATCAATTTTAAACAAGCTAAGACAAACAAACACATGCCGTTAACAAATCGCAAAATCACCCCCCCTCCTTGGGGGTCAAGCCAGCCTTTGCGGGTGCCGGTCCCAAGCCCGGATAAATAGAGAAGTTTTAGTGTCATAAAGGGCAACCGACTGTAAAAAGCCAAGCCAAACCAATATGGAATCCTTAATAGAGCGGTTCATCCATAACGGCGACCATGTATAGAAATGGGAGAAAGCGAAGAAGATAATCGGATAACAAATGATAATCAAAACCGTCTACCATTCGCAGGTGATCTACGAATCGTACACAAACCGAGCCGTGGCGATCGTGATGGCCAACAGCGTCAGGGACCAGGACAGCCAAGCTCCTCCCTGCGAAGACATCTGCGCCTGGCTCTCCTGGGTGGACTGGGACGTGAGGGACGCGAGCAGCGGGAGGACCTACTGCTGCTTCGTGGACGACCTGAGGGCCTCCTTCGAGAACGTGCCCGATCTCGGCCGGGTTAGACTGCTCAGCAACTGAAGTCCTTGTGGGGAAAGAGCGAGAGGGGAGGGGGAAGATGAAGGATGAGAGAAAGAGAAATATAAATAGATGGAGAAAGAGAGAGTGGGAGTGCGAGAGAGAGAGAGAGAGAGAGAGAAAGTGTGCAGAGGAGACTGAAGGAACTGAAGCCCTTGGAATGTAGATAAGACAGCTAAACTCACTGGTCCTTCAGGGAGGGGGGAGGGGGGAGGGGATTGAAGCCTTGATATAATGATGCAGTAAATGGTGTCCAGGTGAGGGAGGGGGGGGGGTGACTGGAGGGCTGAGAGAATAAAGAAATGAATTAGTAAATTGTGAGGCCATTCTTAAATTCCGTGGCAGTTATTAAAAATTAATATATATATGTATGAATGTTTGTGTACATGTGCCTGTCTTTGCTCGTGTGTGTTGACGAAAATTGATTATTGATATGTAAAGAATATGATATTTGTCCTGTATCAGGATATCAGT
>NC_091554.1:42876111-42878611 GCF_042767895.1 Penaeus vannamei | reverse complement strand
GCGACTTCCTGGGTCTCCTCCTCGGCCTGTTGGGCGACTTCCTGGGTCTCCTCCTCGGCCTGTTGGGCGACTTCCTGGGTCTCCTCCTCGGCCTGTTGGGCGACTTCCTGGGTCTCCTCCTCGGCCTGTTGGGCGACTTCCTGGGTCTCCTCCTCGGCCTGTTGGGCGACTTCCTGGGTCTCCTCCTCGGCCTGTTGGGCGACTTCCTGGGTCTCCTCCTCGGCCTGTTGGGCGACTTCCTGGGTCTCCTCCTCGGCCTGTTGGGCGACTTCCTGGGTCTCCTCCTCGGCCTGTTGGGCGACTTCCTGGGTCTCCTCCTCGGCCTGTTGGGCGACTTCCTGGGTCTCCTCCTCGGCCTGTTGGGCGACTTCCTGGGTCTCCTCCTCGGCCTGTTGGGCGACTTCCTGGGTCTCCTCCTCGGCCTGTTGGGCGACTTCCTGGGTCTCCTCCTCGGCCTGTTGGGCGACTTCCTGGGTCTCCTCCTCGGCCTGTTGGGCGACTTCCTGGGTCTCCTCCTCGGCCTGTTGGGCGACTTCCTGGGTCTCCTCATCGGCCTGTTGGGCGACTTCCTGGGTCTCCTCCTCGGCCTGTTGGGCGACTTCCTGGGTCTCCTCCTCGGCCTGTTGGGCGACTTCCTGGGTCTCCTCCTCGGCCTGTTGGGCGACTTCCTGGGTCTCCTCCTCGGCCTGTTGGGCGACTTCCTGGGTCTCCTCCTCGGCCTGTTGGGCGACTTCCTGGGTCTCCTCCTCGGCCTGTTGGGCGACTTCCTGGGTCTCCTCCTCGGCCTGTTGGGCGACTTCCTGGGTCTCCTCCTCGGCCTGTTGGGCGACTTCCTGGGTCTCCTCCTCGGCCTGTTGGGCGACTTCCTGGGTCTCCTCCTCGGCCTGTTGGGCGACTTCCTGGGTCTCCTCCTCGGCCTGTTGGGCGACTTCCTGGGTCTCGGCCTCGGCCTGTTGGGCGACTTCCTGGGTCTCCTCCTCGGCCTGTTGGGCGACTTCCTGGGTCTCCTCCTCGGCCTGTTGGGCGACTTCCTGGGTCTCGGCCTCGGCCTGTTGGGCGACTTCCTGGGTCTCGGCCTCGGCCTGTTGGGCGATTTCCTGGGTCTCGGCCTCGGCCTGTTGGGCGATTTCCTGGGTCTCCTTTTCGGGCTCTTGAGCGACCTCCCCTTCCGCGGTCGTGACCTCCCCTTCCGGTTCTTCCTTGACCTCCGCGGCCGTGGCCTCCCCTTCCGGTTCTTCCATGACCTCGTCAGTCGTGAACTCCCCTTCCGGTTCTTCCATGACCTCGTCGGTCGTGACCTCCCCTTCCGGTTCTTACTTGACCTCCGCGGCCGTGGCCTCCCCTTCCGGTTCTTCCTTGACCTCCGCGGCCGTGGCCTCCCCTTCCGGTTCTTCCCTGACCTCGTCGGTCGTGACCTCCCCTTCCGGTTCTTCCCTGACCTCGTCGGTCGTGGCCTCACCTTCCGGTTCTTCCCTGACCTCGTCGGTCGTGACCTCACCTTCCGGTTCTTCCATGACCTCGTCAGTCGTGACCTCCCCTTCCGGTTCTTCCATGACCTCGTCGGTCGTGTCCCCTTCCGGTTCTTCCCTGACCTCGTCGGTCGTGACCTCCCCTTCCGGTTCTTCCCTGACCTCTTCGGTCGTGACCTCACCTTCCGGTTCTTCCATGACCTCGTCAGTCGTGACCTCCCCTTCCGGTTCTTCCATGACCTCGTCGGTCGTGTCCCCTTCCGGTTCTTCCATGACCTCGTCAGTCGTGACCTCCCCTTCCGGTTCTTCCATGACCTCGTTGGTCGTGACCTCCCCTTCCGGTTCTTCCCTGACCTCGTCGGTCGTGACCTCCCCTTTCGGTTCTTCCCTGACCTCGTCGGTCGTGACCTCCCCTTTCGGTTCTTCCCTGACCTCGTCGGTCGTGACCTCCCCTTCCGGTTCTTCCCTGACCTCGTCGGTCGTGACCTCCCCTTCCGGTTCTTCCATGACCTCGTCGGTCGTGAACTCCCCTTCCGGTTCTTCCATGACCTCGTCAGTCGTGACCCCTTCCGGTTCTTCCATGACCTCGTTGGTCGTGACCTCCCCTTCCGGTTCTTCCATGACCTCGTCGGTCGTGACCTCCCCTTCCGGTTCTTCCCTGACCT
The DNA here is from genome assembly GCF_042767895.1 of Penaeus vannamei. Lineage (NCBI taxonomy): Eukaryota > Metazoa > Arthropoda > Malacostraca > Decapoda > Penaeidae > Penaeus > Penaeus vannamei. The sequence continues at coordinate 42,876,477 of NC_091554.1, read as the reverse complement.
CGTCGGTCGTGACCTCCCCTTCCGGTTCTTCCCTGACCTCTTCGGTCGTGATCTCACCTTCCGGTTCTTCCATGACCTCGTCAGTCGTGACCTCCCCTTCCGGTTCTTCCATGACCTCGTCAGTCGTGAACTCCCCTTCCGGTTCTTCCATGACCTCGTCGGTCGTGTCCACTTCCGGTTCTTCCCTTACCTCGTTGGTCGTGACCTCCCCTTCCGGTTCTTCCATGACCTCGTCAGTCGTGACCTCCCCTTCCGGTTCTTCCATGACCTCGTCGGTCGTGACCTCCCCTTCCGGTTCTTCCATGACCTCGTCGGTCGTGACCTCCCCTTCCGGTTCTTCCCTGACCTCGTCGGTCGTGACCTCCC
>NC_091554.1:42865401-42867901 GCF_042767895.1 Penaeus vannamei | reverse complement strand
TGCCCCGTCTATAATCTCACTGATCTGAATCCGGAGACGGTACTTAAATACATGGCCGACTTGATAGCGGAAGCCTACATGCACCCTCTCCTCGCGCCCAAAAACGCCGACATCACGATCCTCGCGACGTACACGGTGACCAATACGACCATAATAGACGTATATCCTCCCGTGGTCGCCGCCGAGGTTAACATTACGATCGTCGACGCGGAGGTCGAGGACGACGGGGAAGCTACAACCGAGGAGGTCAGGCAAGAAATAGACGGGGAGGTCACGACCGCGGTCAGGGAAGAACCGGAAGGGGAGGCCACGGCCGACGAGGTCAGGGAAGAACCGGAAGGGGAGGTCACGACCGACGAGGTCAGGGAAGAACCGGAAGGGGAGGTCACGACTGACGAGGTCATGGAAGAACCGGAAGGTGAGGCCACGGCCGCGGAGGTCAAGGAAGAACCGGAAGGTGAGGCCACGACCAACGAGGTCAGGGAAGAACCGGAAGGGGAGGCCACGGCCGCGGAGGTCAAGGAAGAACCGGAAGGGGAGGTCACGACCGCGGTCAGGGAAGAACCGGAAGGGGAGGTCACGACCGACGAGGTCATGGAAGAACCGGAAGGGGAGGTCACGACTGACGAGGTCATGGAAGAACCGGAAGGTGAGGCCACGGCCGCGGAGGTCAAGGAAGAACCGGAAGGTGAGGCCACGACCAACGAGGTCAGGGAAGAACCGGAAGGGGAGGCCACGGCCGCGGAGGTCAAGGAAGAACCGGAAGGGGAGGTCACGACCGACGAGGTCATGGAAGAACCGGAAGGGGAGGTCACGACCGACGAGGTCAGGGAAGAACCGGAAGGGGAGGTCACGACTGACGAGGTCTTGGAAGAACCGGAAGGGGAGGTCACGACCGACGAGGTCAGGGAAGAACCGGAAGGGGAGGTCACGACCGACGAGGTCATGGAAGAACCGGAAGGTGAGGCCACGACCGACGAGGTCAGGGAAGAACCGGAAGGGGAGGTCACGACCGACGAGGTCATGGAAGAACCGGAAGGGGAGGTCACGACCAACGAGGTCATGGAAGAACCGGAAGGTGAGGCCACGGCCGCGGAGGTCAGGGAAGAACCGGAAGGGGAGGTCACGACCGAAGAGGTCAGGGAAGAACCGGAAGGGGAGGTCACGACCAACGAGGTCATGGAAGAACCGGAAGGGGAGGTCACGACCGACGAGGTCATGGAAGAACCGGAAGGGGAGGTCACGACCGACGAGGTCATGGAAGAACCGGAAGGGGAGGTCACGACTGACGAGGTCATGGAAGAACCGGAAGGGGAGGCCACGGCCGCGGAGGTCAAGGAAGAACCGGAAGGGGAGGTCACGACCGCGGTCAGGGAAGAACCGGAAGGGGAGGTCACGACCGACGAGGTCAGGGAAGAACCGGAAGGGGAGGTCACGACCGACGAGGTCAGGGAAGAACCGGAAGGGGAGGTCACGACCGACGAGGTCAGGGAAGAACCGGAAGGGGAGGTCACGACCGACGAGGTCAGGGAAGAACCGGAAGGGGAGGTCACGACCGACGAGGTCATGGAAGAACCGGAAGGTGAGGCCACGGCCGCGGAGGTCAGGGAAGAACCGGAAGGGGAGGTCACGACCGACGAGGTCAGGGAAGAACCGGAAGGTGAGGCCACGACCGACGAGGTCAGGGAAGAACCGGAAGGGGAGGCCACGGCCGCGGAGGTCAAGGAAGAACCGGAAGGGGAGGCCACGGCCGCGGAGGTCAAGGAAGAACCGGAAGGGGAGGTCACGACCGACGAGGTCAGGGAAGAACCGGAAGGGGAGGTCACGACCGACGAGGTCAGGGAAGAACCGGAAGGGGAGGTCACGACCGACGAGGTCAGGGAAGAACCGGAAGGGGAGGCCACGGCCGCGGAAGGGGAGGTCGCTCAAGAGCCCGAAAAGGAGACCCAGGAAATCGCCCAACAGGCCGAGGCCGAGACCCAGGAAGTCGCCCAACAGGCCGAGGAGGAGACCCAGGAAGTCGCCCAACAGGCCGAGGCCGAGACCCAGGAAGTCCCCCAACAGGCCGAGGCCGAGACCCAGGAAGTCGCCCAACAGGCCGAGGCCGAGACCCAGGAAGTCCCCCAACAGGCCGAGGCCGAGACCCAGGAAGTCGCCCAACAGGCCGAGGAGGAGACCCAGGAAGTCGCCCAACAGGCCGAGGAGGAGACCCAGGAAGTCGCCCAACAGGCCGAGGAGGAGACCCAGGAAGTCGCCCAACAGGCCGAGGAGGAGACCCAGGAAGTCGCCCAACAGGCCGAGGAGGAGACCCAGGAAGTCGCCCAACAGGCCGAGGAGGAGACCCAGGAAGTCGCCCAACAGGCCGAGGAGGAGACCCAGGAAGTCGCCCAACAGGCCGAGGAGGAGACCCAGGAAGTCGCCCAACAGGCCGAGGAGGAGACCCAGGAAGTCCCCCAACAGGCCGAGGAGGAGACCCAGGAAGTCGCCCAACAGGCCGAGG
>NC_091554.1:42857901-42860401 GCF_042767895.1 Penaeus vannamei | reverse complement strand
CGATGTTACTGCTTGTTAGAATAAAGTAGTCCACAGTTTCTCTTATTTTTCTCAGATTAAGTTGTGCGAAACCGAATTCTAAAAGAAGTTTCAGAGTGAATGGTTATACCTTATTTTCTCTAGGCGTTTTTATGTTAGGTCAATATACACATTCATGAAAGATAAACCTTTATTTGACAAAAATATCGAAATGATTTGTGCTTGGGATACAAAGGTCATTTTCAAAACATTACCAAAAATTTCAGTCATAAACACATCACATCGTACAGGACTGCATAACACAAAGCCACCATACACTGCATTTCATACGAATTTACTTTCTTTCGTATCATACTTTACATGCAGTATTTTTAATATTCGTATCTTATGTGGAAAGCTATGAATGAAAAGGAATATCTTCACAATACAAGAGATATCCGTTCTCATTCATACCACATTTGTCAACATGAATACGTTTCATTCGCATCTTAATTTAGTACTTCCCCTAAATACTAGCTGTCATATATGGATTAGGATAAGAACATTTTAAATTATGTTAAAATAAGTGGTTATACTTCGGTAAATACAATTGTTATGCTGGTATTTTACTAATTACAAAGGATTCGTTCCAAACTGTTAACTCAGGACAGCTTTATCAATCATTCAAGTTTTTCCTTTACGTTCGTTAATTGGCCACATAATTACCAAATTATCATGATTGGATATTCACTTCATGCTTCAATTATCTACATACTTAAAACTACATTTGCAAATAAATTAATTTACTGATATCCTGATACAGGACAAATATCATATTCTTTACATATCAATAATCAATTTTCGTCAACACACACGAGCAAAGACAGGCACATGTACACAAACATTCATACATATATATATTAATTTTTAATAACTGCCACGGAATTTAAGAATGGCCTCACAATTTACTAATTCATTTCTTTATTCTCTCAGCCCTCCAGTCACCCCCCCCCCTCCCTCACCTGGACACCATTTACTGCATCATTATATCAAGGCTTCAATCCCCTCCCCCCTCCCCCCTCCCTGAAGGACCAGTGAGTTTAGCTGTCTTATCTACATTCCAAGGGCTTCAGTTCCTTCAGTCTCCTCTGCACACTTTCTCTCTCTCTCTCTCTCTCTCGCACTCCCACTCTCTCTTTCTCCATCTATTTATATTTCTCTTTCTCTCATCCTTCATCTTCCCCCTCCCCTCTCGCTCTTTCCCCACAAGGACTTCAGTTGCTGAGCAGTCTAACCCGGCCGAGATCGGGCACGTTCTCGAAGGAGGCCCTCAGGTCGTCCACGAAGCAGCAGTAGGTCCTCCCGCTGATCGCGTCCCTCTCGTCCCAGTCCACCCAGGAGAGCCAGGCGCAGATGTATTCGCAGGGAGGAGCTTGGCTGTCCTGGTCCCTGACGCTGTTGGCCATCACGATCGCCACGGCTCGGTTTGTGTACGATTCGTAGATCACCTGCGAATGGTAGACGGTTTTGATTATCATTTGTTATCCGATTATCTTCTTCGCTTTCTCCCATTTCTATACATGGTCGCCGTTATGGATGAACCGCTCTATTAAGGATTCCATATTGGTTTGGCTTGGCTTTTTACAGTCGGTTGCCCTTTATGACACTAAAACTTCTCTATTTATCCGGGCTTGGGACCGGCACCCGCAAAGGCTGGCTTGACCCCCAAGGAGGGGGGGTGATTTTGCGATTTGTTAACGGCATGTGTTTGTTTGTCTTAGCTTGTTTAAAATTGATATATGACTTGTTAATCATGTGGTTTGTGAAGGATGAACTTCGTAAACACTGTACCTAACCCGTAAATTGAAGTTTTAGTCGATTTTCATCCTTTTTGATTCGCGTGCAATTCGTTAACCCCTTTCAAAACACCACCGCCACTAAACCACAAAAAAGCTCTACAATACCACCCAACCTTGCAATAAAAGCCAATCAACTCCTCCTCCACAAACCAGGCCAGTCGTCCTCACCTTCCACATGTACGCAGGAACAGGGACAGTCTCCTTGTTGGCGGAGAGGCCGAGGTACACCTTGACCGGCACCTGCCTTCTGCCCGGGACCTCCAAGATGCCGTGGGTTCCTGTCCAGACGTCCAGCGTGAGCCCGTGGTCCTCGGCCAACCCCCGCACGGAATTTTCTAAGCTCTGGAATAGGCGAAAATGTGTGGGATTATGAGGTTTGAAAACGGAATCTGCGGAAGGTATGATGAAAGGTATTGATGGCAATGCGATAGTGAGTAATCTTGATGAAAGGTATTCAGATCGGCTGGTCAAAAAATGGATAAAAGGATTGTATGAATATTTTTCATTGTAGTACGGGTAATAGGGTTTTAGTGTAGTATTTTTAGTTCTATTACCTTGCAAAATTGAATATACATACATAATATTTTGTTTATATTAAATAACTGATGCACCATGCCATCGGTATCAAAACGAATATACATAAATTACATAAAATAAGGGCTCAAACCCAAATAAATGCTCAA
>NC_091554.1:42846788-42849288 GCF_042767895.1 Penaeus vannamei | reverse complement strand
CTGTTGGGCGACTTCCTGGGTCTCCTCCTCGGCCTGTTGGGCGACTTCCTGGGTCTCCTCATCGGCCTGTTGGGCGGCTTCCTGGGTCTCCTCCTCGGCCTGTTGGGCGACTTCCTGGGTCTCCTCCTCGGCCTGTTGGGCGACTTCCTGGGTCTCCTCCTCGGCCTGTTGGGCGACTTCCTGGGTCTCCTCCTCGGCCTGTTGGGCGACTTCCTGGGTCTCCTCCTCGGCCTGTTGGGCGACTTCCTGGGTCTCCTCCTCGGCCTGTTGGGCGACTTCCTGGGTCTCCTCCTCGGCCTGTTGGGCGACTTCCTGGGTCTCATCCTCGGCCTGTTGGGCGACTTCCTGGGTCTCATCCTCGGCCTGTTGGGCGACTTCCTGGGTCTCCTCCTCGGCCTGTTGGGCGACTTCCTGGGTCTCCTCCTCGGCCTGTTGGGCGACTTCCTGGGTCTCCTCCTCGGCCTGTTGGGCGACTTCCTGGGTCTCCTCCTCGGCCTGTTGGGCGACTTCCTGGGTCTCCTCCTCGGCCTGTTGGGGGACTTCCTGGGTCTCCTCCTCGGCCTGTTGGGCGGCTTCCTGGATCTCCTCCTCGGCCTGTTGGGCGGCTTCCTGGATCTCCTCCTCGGCCTGTTGGGCGGCTTCCTGGATCTCCTCCTCGGCCTGTTGGGCGGCTTCCTGGGTCTCCTCCTCGGCCTGTTGGGCGGCTTCCTGGGTCTCCTCCTCGGCCTGTTGGGCGGCTTCCTGGGTTTCCTCCTCGGCCTGTTGGGCGACTTCCTGGGTCTCCTCCTCGGCCTGTTGGGCGACTTCCTGGGTTTCCTCCTCGGCCTGTTGGGCGGCTTCCTGGGTCTCCTCCTCGGCCTGTTGGGCGACTTCCTGGGTCTCCTCCTCGGCCTGTTGGGCGACTTCCTGGGTCTCCTCCTCGGCCTGTTGGGCGACTTCCTGGGTCTCCTCATCGGCCTGTTGGGCGACTTCCTGGGTCTCCTCATCGGCCTGTTGGGCGACTTCCTGGGTCTCCTCATCGGCCTGTTGGGCGACTTCCTGGGTCTCCTCATCGGGCTGTTGGGCGACTTCCTGGGTCTCCTCCTCGGCCTGTTGGGCGACTTCCTGGGTCTCCTCCTCGGCCTGTTGGGCGACTTCCTGGGTCTCGGCCTCGGCCTGTTGGGCGACTTCCTGGGTCTCGGCCTCGGCCTGTTGGGCGACTTCCTGGGTCTCCTCCTCGGCCTGTTGGGCGACTTCCTGGGTCTCGGCCTCGGCCTGTTGGGCGACTTCCTGGGTCTCGGCCTCGGCCTGTTGGGCGACTTCCTGGGTCTCGGCCTCGGCCTGTTGGGGGACTTCCTGGGTCTCGGCCTCGGCCTGTTGGGCGACTTCCTGGGTCTCCTCCTCGGGCTGTTGGGCGACTTCCTGGGTCTCCTCCTCGGGCTGTTGGGCGACTTCCTGGGTCTCGGCCTCGGCCTGTTGGGGGACTTCCTGGGTCTCGGCCTCGGCCTGTTGGGGGACTTCCTGGGTCTCGGCCTCGGCCTGTTGGGCGACTTCCTGGGTCTCCTCCTCGGCCTGTTGGGGGACTTCCTGGGTCTCCTCCTCGGCCTGTTGGGCGACTTCCTGGGTCTCCTCCTCGGCCTGTTGGGCGACTTCCTGGGTCTCCTTTTCGGGCTCTTGAGCGACCTCCCCTTCCGCGGCCGTGGCCTCCCCTTCCGGTTCTTCCCTGACCTCCCCTTCCGGTTCTTCCCTGACCTCGTCGGTCGTGACCTCCCCTTCCGGTTCTTCCCTGACCTCGTCGGTCGTGACCTCCCCTTCCGGTTCTTCCTTGACCTCCGCGGTCGTGACCTCCCCTTCCGGTTCTTCCCTGACCTCGTCGGTCGTGACCTCCCCTTCCGGTTCTTCCCTGACCTCGTCGGTCGTGCCCTTCCCGTCCATTTTTCCCCTGACCACCGCGGTCGAGACCTCCCCTTCCGGTTCTTCCATGACCTCGTCGGTCGTGACCTCCCCTTCCGGTTCTTCCCTGACCTCCGCGGCCGTGGCCTCCCCTTCCGGTTCTTCCCTGACCTCGTTGGTCGTGACCTCCCCTTCCGGTTCTTCCATGACCTCGTCGGTCGTGACCTCCCCTTCCGGTTCTTCCCTGACCTCGTTGGTCGTGACCTCCCCTTCCGGTTCTTCCTTGACCTCCGCGGCCGTGGCCTCCCCTTCCGGTTCTTCCCTGACCTCGTTGGTCGTGACCTCCCCTTCCGGTTCTTCCTTGACCTCCGCGGCCGTGGCCTCCCCTTCCGGTTCTTCCATGACCTCGTCAGTCGTGACCTCCCCTTCCGGTTCTTCCCTGACCTCGTCGGTCGTGACCTCCCCTTCCGGTTCTTCCCTGACCTCGTCGGTCGTGACCTCCCCTTCCGGTTCTTCCCTGACCTCGTCGGTCGTGACCTCCCCTTCCGGTTCTTCCATGACCTCGTCGGTCGTGCCCTTCCCGTCCATTTTTTCCCTGACCACCGCGGTCGTGACCTCCCCTTCCGGT
>NC_091554.1:42826354-42828854 GCF_042767895.1 Penaeus vannamei | reverse complement strand
TGTGTGTGTGTGTGTGTGTGTGTGTGTGTGAGGGGGAGGGAGAGGAAGAAGAGGGGGAGAAAGAGCAAGAGCAGGAGCAATATATATATATATATATATATATATATATATATATATATATATATATATATATATATATATATGTGTATATATATATATATATATATATATATATATATCTATATATATATATCTATATCTATGTGTGTCTGTGTGTGTTTGTGTGTGTGTGTGTATTATATATATATATATATATATATATATATATATATATATATATATATATATATATAGAGAGAGAGAGAGAGAGAGAGAGAGAGAGAGAGAATGAGAGATTGTATGTCGTATGTTTTGAAATGCATTTCCCGTATAAAATACACCACGTTGCATTTTTTCAACATCTGTAAGTTAAATAAAATAGTCGTTATTTCAGTTACTATTACGTCGCTAGTTAGGTGATATAATTTGATTTGGATCGAGAGGTAAAAGGAATTAGAATAAACATAATTTTTATATATTCTACTCAACATAATTTTGGAAGTGTTACTGTGTGTCGAGCTTAAAAAGTTAAATAATGTGAAGAGAAATGAGGCCTTAGAAATCAACAGTGGTACTCAATGAAGCCATTAAGAATGAAAAAAAATGTGCCCTGAACTGTACTGAAGTGTTTCTATATTGAAAATCCTTTCAATTGTACTTGAGAGTTGACATTATGTAGGCTTATTTATCTTGCATGGATTAATTTACATTAAAAAAGAAAATAATGATCAAACATTTGGCCGTAGGAATGAATAAATGGCCATAGATCGAGCTTTCATTGTTAAAAATGACTGGTGACATTCGAAACAAACGGTGGCTGAGCTTCACAAAAAATGCGTACGTGTAACTTTCATGTGCTTGTATGCGTGACTGAGGAAGCAGGCCAGAGAATGCCCCCATGTGCTTGAACAGAACGTGCCATACTGTACGACATGTTTCTGCTCATCTCACTTCCATGGCGACTCCGCTGCCAGCCGGATGAGTATCTGTAATTTTACTTGTACATGGGGTAATTATACATTGTACATAGTATATGCATACAGGGCGAGGTGTTGTAAGTGACATGTACTCACATGTATCATTTATAACGTATCTGAAGAGTTTACGTTCAGATATCGGTGTCGGGGAATAATTGCAAGGGCTACCAACTCTTCGCAAAATGGCCCACTGTATCATAATGTTAATTGAAGCGAAGACTCCAACCTGAACGAAGCTTTCATGAGGGGGAAAATAACTCCAAACCGGGCCACGTTTTTACACGAATGGGAAAATAATCGGCATGAACGCACGCGGCTCCGAAGCAGGCAAATTTCTCCAGCACGACCGTACCGTTATCTTATTCCAGCATGACTAACTTTACTCAGGATACTTCAAATGCCGCATCTGTATGCGAAGCAGCTGATATACTGTTTAAATTATATTCGTTTGCTGCAACTACTTATTCTGTTGTATTGGCTTAGTTACCGAATCACTCATGAGAAAAATACAATGAATCAGGTTGTGCTAATTGGCTGTACCAGTTAACATAAGGTATTTAAAAATTACTGATTCAACAGGGAGCGCACACGTCTTGCGGCAAAGAAAACAGGAATCAATAGAAGGTAAAGCGAACAACGTGTATAAAAAAAGATGCAGTTATACAAAACAGTAAGAATATTTTCAACTGGCCTATTGCAAGTGCTGTTATTGTACTACGTGTGTACCAATAGTGTGAGAGCCTACACACTGAGCTTTTCAAAGGCCCGTCGACTAAATATGGAGAGATTTTTATAACTTCTGGGTAAAAGCCTCTGCAGTGTGTATTAGGGTTGAGGGCGCCCTTTGCCTAATATGAACTCTATCGTCGCTTATGTCTCTCTACACTGATCTGTCGCACGTAATTAAGCTTTCACCTTGAGAGAACAATATGAGGTTTCAAATCCACAAGATACAATGACTAATAAGGTGAATGATTTATCTACTGAATCCTGGTGTTCGACAGATGATCATAGGACCTTGGAAGTGACACCGTAATGATACTGTTACTACGAATTAACGTTCCTAACCTTTTCCAACGTACGACCCACTTGTTTTGCTTTAAATTCGTTACAGTCCGTCAAGCATGCCGCCAGTGAAAAGTTTCAGTTAAACATTAATGATACAGCGCAAGCAAATCGTACATCCAGGGGAAGGCATGGCTGAAATGTTACCCTCGCTGTATTAGGGAACATTAAATCCATATTTTCTTTGTTCGTGGTAATTACACTGCCACTAATGACCTTTTGTATCGTGAGCTCGGTTAATGACCCCATGATATGCGGGGATTCGGAATCAGCTCGGTTTCATTTTCACGGGAAATCTTCAATGAAAAATAATGAAAAAACAATAAGGTGGCAATGTTGATAATAATGATATCAAAAGCAACAATAAGACAACATAAAGGATAATAATAATGCTGGTGATAAAATATTAATAATAAAAA
>NC_091554.1:42816354-42821354 GCF_042767895.1 Penaeus vannamei | reverse complement strand
TTGATATTATTATCACTATTATTGTTATTATTATTAGATTTATTGTTCTTTCCATCTTTATCATCATTTTTTAAATCTTGTAATAATTGCAGTTGTTATTATTGTTATCATGGTTATTATTGTTTTCTTCTTCTTCTTCTTCTTATTATTATTATTATTTTCATTATCATTATTGATTTCACATTAATTATCATCCTTTTCATTATTGTTATTACTATTACTATTATGATTATGATATTGTTAATATCATAATTATCATCGTCATTAATATTGTTATATGTATTATTATTATTATTATCATTAATATTGTTATTATTGCTTACTTTTATTCTTTTTTTTTTTGCTATTTCTATAACTATTCTCGTTATTATTATTGTTGTCAATATTATCATTGTTATTATCTTTTTATTGCTGTTGTTATTATAAATATCATGATAACAATAATTGTAATTATTATTGCTATTGTTATCATTGTTATCAGTCTATCATTATTTTTATCATTTATTATCACCATCACTAGCATAATAATAATTATGTGCTACCAAATATTCATAATACCAATGATGATACTGGTATTGCTAATAATAGGAATTATAGAAAACGAAGAGTAATAAGAATAACAAGAAAATAATTATGATAATTTTCTTGTAATACATAGTCATTATTAAAGAAGCAGTTGAGGAAAGGAAATTATGTATCAGTATTTCAATGATTATTTATAGTTGTTATTGTGGCCATGGTTATCATTACCCGCCTTATTATTAACGTCTTCGTAGTGCTTATTATATACATTTATTATTAGCTATTTTGTAGCTATTGAAGCTGATCAGTTTATGGTAGTTTTTCTTATTATATTTACTGTTATCAGAGTCGCCTGATCATCTCTGTAAGTTGTATGTGTATAAATTACTTTATTATTATCTCTATGTTGCTCTAATTGTCTTTTATGTGATTTCGTTCTTTCAGTTGTTTTTATAACCAATATTTATGGATTAAGATTTTTTTTTTTTGTCTTGAGGTAGAAATATAACTAAAATCATAACGGTGGATTGTGAAAGACTTGGCATCATGATTTTACTTGGAATGCCAATGTAGAAAGTTCTATTTTAATTCATCAAGCAGTAAAAGAAAGTGGTTGTTGCTGTGAGTGTCTAAGGTGTGCAGTTGGTTGTTACAATTTTGCTGTTGTAGAAATGGTGATTTAATGGTTGTTGAATTGTTTGTTGTGTTAACGTTGTGTTGGTTGGTCTCATGGGACGATTGTGAAAAGCTTGTCGGTTGTATCGTTATCTTAGTCTGGGTTGTAGATATTTTGGTTGGGGAGGTACCTTTCGGAGTTGTTGTGACCGAAAAGAAACTTGTGTTGTTATGGGGAATTGTTGACTGAATTACAACTGTTCCGGCGAATGTGTTTTGTCTTAACAATGAAACGAGCAGTTTGCCGAGCGTGGCTTTAGAAGTTTAGTCATCCGCAGGTGGTTGAAGAAGTATTGAGGTTGTCGCCAGATGGTCTCTCACAACACCACCTGAGGAGTGCCGGAATCAAACTGTAGGTTTACCGCAGTGTCATCTCAAGTGTTTTATTCTTAGTTACAATATTCCACGCGGCTGCACGACAGACGGAGTACGCTGTCAACACAACATCAACAAGTGCATTTTGTGTATCTTTCATACAACAGGCGATTATAAAACACCGGTATTACTCGGGCCCAAAGCGCGAGCAACATACCCTACTATAACCCGACTCGGAGGCCCCGCTGCACTCGGCGCGTCACGCAGCATAAATTCCTTGCCGGGTTTGCACTCTGAATTTAAATGAGGGGGTTTCCTGCACTAACCACTGTAAACTGAAATAAAAGATATTCCGAATCGAACGGCGACACCATTCGGTCATAAATCGCCGAGGGGACGATGATGCTGCTGTGGTGATGGAGAGCTTGGACGGGAAGTGCGTGTGTTTGTGTGTGCGAGCGTGTGTGTGTGTGTGTGTGTGTGTGTGTGTGTGTGTGTGTGTGTGTGTGTGTGTGTGTGTGTGTGTGTGTGTGTGTGTGTGTGTGTGTGTGCGTGTGTGTGATGCAGGGAGGAAGGAGGAGGGCGGGGAGGATAGTAGCGGTGGTGAAGGAGAGAGAGAGAGAGAGAGAGAGAGAGAGAGAGAGAGAGAGAGAGAGAGAGAGAGAGAGAGAGAGAGAGAGAGAGAGAGAGAGAGAGAGAGAGAGAGAGAGAGAGAGAGAGAGAGAGAGAGAGAGAGGAGGGAGGGAGGGAGGGAGAGGAGGGATCGCATGCCATCCTCCGCGTCTGCTGGAAACGGAATTTGACCCGAGGAAGTGTGACGGTTCGGTGAGTTTTGTTTTGTCTTGTTTAGCTCGTCTTGTTATCCGGGCCGCCGCGCGATTTCGTCATGGGGCCTCTCGTCTCGGGTGTCTTTTCCCCCCTTTTGTTTTGATTCGTCTGATCCCTTCCTATCAACGTGGCTCCTCCCATCGTCCGGCCAAAAGAAGAAAGCAGCGTTTCCGATGCAGGCTCTCTCGCGGCGTGGATCCAGGTCATTCGGCATGCAGGCCCTACACGCAGTCTCCGTGCCCCGATGCGAGGCCCCCGCACATGTCGTCGGCGGCGGCGGCGGCGGAGGGCGTCTGCGTACGGACCGAAACGACGCCGGAATCGACCGCAAGGAGCGCGCCAGGTAGCATGCGCGTCCGAGGCGTACGGAACAAGAGATGCAATCAGCAAGTCCGAACGCTTAGCCCGAAGGGACAGAAACAAGAAGAAATCTTTGGGGCAGGTGGCGGAGGGCAGAGGAACTATGAGGAACTGTACCTGGTCGGCGCCTCGCCCGTGGGACAGGTAGACGGACGCCAGCAGCCCACGTGGCAGACCCAGCTGGCCGCCGAGGCAGGGCGGACCTTCCTGCGCTCCTTGTCACTCGGGGAAATGCTTTCTGGGGGTGTGGGTGGGGGAGGGGGAGGTGGAGGAGGGGTCCTAGCGACAGGAGCGGTGGACGTCCGATCGGCGTGGACGCGGGCTGGATTTGCTTCGGAAAGTAAAAGGAGGCGGAGGGTCCCCGGGCCCTTCGCGCGGCTCGGCAGGTTTCGCTTCGTGCTCGGTCGGCGCGGCGGGATCCTTCCTTATCGCCTAAACGCATTTTGATGCAGACTGCAGGATGCTTACACGCGCGCTCACACGTACACATTCACACACACACACACACACACACACACACACACACACACACACACACACACACACACACACACACACACACACACACACACACACACACACACACACACACACACACACACACACACACGCACGAACATGCACATGCACATGCACATGCACATGCACATGCACAAGTACAAGTACACATGCACACATGACATGTGTATGTGTTTTATTCCGTTCTCAATGTGCAGTGATTCATTTGCGGGTATATTACAACTTTTTTTCCTAACATAAGCGTACTTATACAAGCATGGATTATGTTACATTTTCCATTCATTGCAGTAGCCATTACTAGATAATCTCACAACGTATTATTTCGTACTCACTTTGATGAATTAAAAAAAATCGTAGTTGATTAATGTTACAATGTATGAAATGCTTCCAAGTTCACCTTCATGACAGTGCTTCATAATCGACCGGATTTAGTTCGTCCTCACGCCATTTTGCAATAGTTTACATGCTACCACACACAAAAACGTAGTCTTAACAATTGCGTTATTAAATAATGGTTAAAAAAAACAAAACGTTATGATACATCGGAGCACTGTTACACATTTCTACATTTCTTTCACATTCCAAATCAAGTTCACAACAGGTTCAGTCCTGAATGACGGCAAAATATTACGGAGAGAATAATATGATGCATCCGAAGACTATTACGCATCCCTATTAATCAGTCACAATCACTATAGTTTCGAAATAGAAAAATAGTGTGATGCTATTACTGAGTCCTATTTTATTTTATTCTTTTATTTTATTATTATTATTATTATTATTATTATTATTATTATTATTATTATTATTATTATTATTATTATTATGATCATTATCATTATCATTATTATTATTATTATTTTAGAATTGTCAGGCCTATTTTACAAACACAGTCAACTTCAATCACATCATTTTTGTAATCAAATTATGGCGAAACCTAATGAAAATGTAGGATAGTGCTAGTAGTCAATAGAAGATAAAAAGATATATATCAGTTCGTATCCACTAACGCAAACAGGGAAACCTTCCTGAGAGAGGTGTCTATAGATTTACGTGTGCGTAACGACGAGGTAGAATTTGACTTTTTTCTCTTCTCTTCTCTTCTCTTTCTCTCTTTCTCTCTCTCTCTCTCTCTCTCTCTCTCTCTCTCTCTCTCTCTCTCTCTCTCTCTCTCTCTCTCTCTCTCTCTCTCTCTCTCTCTTATTCTCTCTCTCTTGCTCTCTCTCTCTCTCTCTCTTCCTCTTTCTCTTTCTCTCTCTCTCTCTCTCTCTCTCTCTCTCTCTCTCTCTCTCTCTCTCTCTCTCTCTCTCTCTTTCTTTCTTTCTTTCTTTCTTTCTTTCTTTCTTTCTCTTTCTCTTTCTCTGTCTCCCTCTCTCTCTTTCTCTTTTTTCTCACTCTCTCTCTCTCTCTTTTTCTCACTCTAACTTTCTCTCTCTCTCTCCCTCTCTCCCTCTCCTCTCCCCCCCTCTCTCTCTCTCTCTCCCCCTCTCCTTCCCTCCCTTCCTCCCTCCCCCTCCCCCTCCCCCTCTCTCTTTCTCTTTTTTTCTGGCTCGAATGTCAACAAAGTCCATCCCTTGAACACCACAACTGTCACTTTCTGTGTTGTTTGTCTCGCTCTGGCGGTTCACAGTGTTGCTCTTTTTGGAATTTCGTTTTGAGGTGGATGCTCTCTCGTGTTTTTATCCGCTGTGGGTGTTTGTTTACGTTTGGTCTTACTGTTAGAGAATGGTAAATAACCGTGTGCTTGTTCGTATATCCGTCTGTCCATCCATGTCTGTTTA
>NC_091554.1:42801354-42806354 GCF_042767895.1 Penaeus vannamei | reverse complement strand
ATGGCAACGTTCAGGGAGGCTCAATGACGTCTTTTCGATCTCCAGGTGCTCACATGTCTCTTCTCAGAAGCGTGCAATATATCCTGTGCAAGATTAGAATCACCGCACTACTTATCTTAGACCGAACCGCCAGACTTCTGTCTTGCACTGGCGCTGGCACAGACGACGACCTCTCGCATCCGACCCGAGATCCCGCTGGACTCTTCTGCTTTTTATTTTTTTCCCGAAGGTGTTGCTTGAGAGGGAGGGGGGAGGGGGAGGGGGAAGGGGGGGTAGAGGACAACAACTGTTGGATAGTGCGTCATCTCTATTTCTTAGGTGCCTTAGGTGATTTAAGTGCACCGTAGCACTTGTAAATAAAACTAATTAGTCGATAGAGGAGAGATAGAAATGAATCCTAGCGAATTCCATAATGTCGCCACTTTGTGCTTCCATGCGTAAAGTAAGGCTACTGTTGCAATACCGAGACAAAAAAAGCGTTGAAGATATATTACCCAACAACAACAATGTAACCCAACACATTTATTCGACAACGCAATCAGAGCCCGGAAGACAAAATCATTAATGTTCCGCGGAGTTAATCAAATGAATTATTAATGACCACTACTTTAGGACAAGTGGATATGTTACATGTACGTTTCGCTTTCATTTTTATTCAGTTATTTCTCATTGGCCAGTAGAAGATTTCGCAAATCCTAAACGGAACATAAATATTACTATATCTCTTGCATCGGCCGCGCAACATGAGCCCTAAGAATGCTTATTGTCGTTTATATGATAATATATACATACATTTAGGACAATGATTGCGGGAGGCTAAGCGACGCAACAACAATATATTGCATAATTGTGATTATCATAAAAAAACAGGAGACATAGTCCCTTCAGACAATGCCAGGACGAGGTTTAGTAAAATGACATTGAAGAAATAATTTGAATTTTAGATTATATTCATAGATCATAAACGCGTCCCCATGTCTGCGTATGCTCTGTCCTCAAATGAAATTTCAGTTGAATGTCAGTATATTCATAGAAAATTCATGGAATACAGTGACGTCGGTGCTAACAAACATTTCATTTGTATTATTGCAAATCAGGAAGCAGCTGCTTGTTGTTGACACATGCTGATGTATAAAAATAGACGGACATAATAGAGTGAAGCAACTTACGTAGTCGGTCATACTGCTAATAGAAACATTGGCATTAACATCACGCTAGGCATACCACAAGAGTCGTATTCAAGCGATTTCCAATAATAAATCAGTTTATCATCCGACTCGCAAACATAGAAAACGGAGTACGTACCCGTCTACTGCAGAAGGTTGCGTCGGATGTCATGATTCCATAAAAGTCTATCGGCATCATGCTTTTATGGTGTCTAATTCACGATGAAGATGTCCTTCATAGCTTTCATAATGTTAATGAAGTAATTTATCTCTGAAGCAGGATCTCGGAAGCACCGCGAAGGGAATACAGAACCTTTCAAAACAATACCGGTGCTTCGGTGTTTATTCTTATGCGCGAAAAAGACGTGGGTTTTATTGCGTTTTATCTATTATTGCGTTTTATTTATTGGTCTGTGTTATTCGTGGTTTTACTTATTCTCGTCATCTGTATGTGTGCGGGAAATGTTGATGAGGGGGAAGGAAAGGGAGGAGCGAAAGATGGAGACGGAAAGAGGGAGAGAGACGGGAAGAAGGAAAGAAAGAGGAAGAAGGAAGTGGCAAGGGAGATGGAGAGGGAGATAGAGAAGTAGGATATATATATAGACAGATAGATAGATAGATAGATAGATAGATAGATAGATAGATAGATAGATAGATAGATAGAGGGAGAGTGGGAGGAGGGAGGGAGAGGGAGAGTGGGAGGAGAGAGGGAGAGGAAGAGTGGGAGGAGGGAGGAAGAGGGAGAGTGGGAGGAGGGAGGGAGGAAGAGGGAGAGTGGGAGGAGGGAGGGAGGAAGAGGGAGAGTGGGAGGAGGGAGGGAGAGGGAGAGTGGAAGGTGGGAGAGAGAGGGAGAGGGAGAGTGGAAGGAGGGAGAGAGAGGGAGAGTGGGGGAGGGAGGGAGAGGGAGAGGGGGAGGAGGGAGGGAGAGGGAGAGGGGGAGGAGGGGGGAGGGGAGAGTGGGAGGAGGGAGGGAGAGGGAGAGTGGGAGGAGGGAAGGAGAGGGAGAGTGGGAGGAGGAAAAGCGGTAGGAGCGAGGGAGAGGGAGAGCGGGAGGAGGGAGAAAGAGGAAGAGCGAGAGAAGGAAGAGAGAGGGAGAGCAGGACGGGGAAGGAGAGGGAGAGTGGGAGTGAGAGAGAGTGAGAGTGGGAGGACGGAGAGAGAGTGAGAGAGAGGGAGAGTGGGAGGAGGGAGAGAGAGGGAGAGAGAGGGAGAGAGAGGGAGAGAGAAGGAGAGTGGGAGGAGAATGAGAAAAGGAGAGTGGGAGGAGGAAGAGAGAGGGAGAGAGAGGGAAAGCGGGAGGAGGGAGAGAGAAGGAGAGCGGGAGGTGGGAGAGAGAGGGAGAGCGGGAGGAGGGAGAGAGAGGGAGAATAGGAAGAAGGAGAGAGAGAAAGAGAGACAGACAGACAGGCAGAACAGACAAGAGAAAGCAAGAGAGATATGAAGAAGGAAAGAGAGCAACCGCAGATAATCGCATTAATTTAGATTTGTCTCACACGTATTCCTTTATCAAATCTGAGGACAATGATTTAATGCACTACTTGTTTTGATGATATCGAGCAAGGTCGCACATACCCACGTACTGGCTGACCCCAAGCCGGAGCATCTGTGCGTACCCTAGTTATAAACTGTTTGTACAGATAATTTTCGACATGATTACCTGCGCTTAAGCTATTTGCTGGGGTTAATTACCTTTTTGTAAAGCAATTAAAAAAAGAACAGAAAAAAATAATTTTACAGTTGCCAAATGTCCTCCTGTTTGGCCACGCCCTCTCGTCCTCTCCTTCGCTCTCCCCCCCTTCCCTCTCTCCCCCTCTTCTCGTCCTTCCCCCTCCCTCGTCTCTCCCACCTGCTCCCTCCCTCCCCCTCTCTCGTCTCTCCCTCCTGCTCCCTCCCTCCCTCTTTCCCCTTCTCCCATTCCTACCTTCTCGTCCTCCCTTCCTCCCTCCCATCTCTCCCTCCTGTTCACCCCCCCCCCCCCCGTTTCTCCCTCCCTCAGACTCTCAGGGTAACCGCAATGTGGTGTGTGAGGTGGGGGGGGGAGGGGGATGAGGGGGCTGGTTAAGGGTCGGGGAAGGGAAGAACCGTGGACATGTATGTATGCAGATGGCTGTAAAGCGGGTGGGAGGGGTCACACACACACGTACACTCACGCACAAACAGAACACACACGCACACACAGTATATACAGGTAAGAATGTTTATACATACTGTACTTACATGAAGAAATACATACATGCATACATACATACATACCTACATACCTACCTACCTACATACATACCTACCTACCTACATACATACATATACACACACACACACACACACACACACACACACACACATACACACACATACACACACACACACACACACACACACACACACACACACACACACACACACACACACACACACACACACACACACACACACACACACACACACACACACACACACACAGAGTATTTATATATACAGCATATCTGTTTGCATGTAGTTTTATCCTTGCTTATATCTACATGTTTATTGCTGTTATGAATATTATTTTTAGGGTGAAGGTTGCCGCTATCCTAACGATCCGAAAAATAACACCGAAAAAGTGATAAAGAAGAAATAATAAGCAAATAGATATTAAAAATGATGACAGACAAACCCCAAGACGAGTTTTGCAGCATTATCATAAACAGCGGGATAATAAAGCACTATAGCATTATCCTCCCAGCTATGGTGGTATGCATACCTCGGGCTGCATCGCGGGGCAGCTGGCATGATAAATGTGTGACTTGATTGTATGATGAACATTAACATATATGGCGCGACCGCATAGTTGGTGTCGCGGTGTGTGGTGCGTCTGGTTGTCTGGTGGTGGTGGTGAGTGGTACTTGTTTGTATGGTGATAAGGGGTACTTGTTTGTATGGTTATGGTGAGTGGTATTTGTTTGTAGGGTGACAGTGAGTGATACTTGTTTCTATGGTGATGGTGAGTGGTACTTATTTGCATGGTGACAATGAGTGGTACTTGTTTGTATGGTGACAGTGGTATTTGTATGTATGGCGATAGTGAGTGGTACTTGTTTGTATGTTGACAATGAGTGGTACTTGTTTGTATGGTGATAGCGAGTGGTACTTGTTTGTATGGTGACAGTGGGCAGTACTTGTATGTATGGCGATAGTGAGTGGTACTTGTATGTATGGTGAAAGTGGTACTTGTTTGTATGTTGACAGTGAGTGGTACTTGTTTGTATGGCGATAGTGAGTGGTATTGTTTTTATGGTGGTAGTGAGTGGTAATCGTTTGTATGGTGATAGGGAGGGATTCTTGTTTGTATGGTGAAATAGGTCAGGCTGCAATTATGGTGAAGGGGGAAAGGTGAGGCGTGTGTGTGGTCGGTTGCGTGTCTGTATGGTAAGAGATGTGGTTGTATGGTGGTTGACATTATGAATATGGTGTTACGGTGACTGGAGGAAATATGATGTTATGGATTATGATGTGTTGTTTGATTGTGTCATAGTGATTATAAAAGTAGGTGCAGATGGTGCATGAGAATTCATATGGTTATAAGTTGAATATGTGGTCATGCTATGGATGGTATGTATGGTGTGGTATATGGTATAATGTAGTGTGAGGAAAAATTCTTAACGGGACCTCGGTACAAGGATTAGTATAGTGAGTCGCAGGGTAGAATGGCAGTGAATAGTATCTTCACTGCATTTGTATCACAATACTCACCACAAAGGAATAAAAAATAGCATCGACATATTAGATATAGTATACAGTGTCGAAAATATTGTGAGCAGTATAGGTAACCTCGAATTACTGAATACAGTGACATGA
>NC_091554.1:42791354-42793854 GCF_042767895.1 Penaeus vannamei | reverse complement strand
AGGAGTCGATCACGCCCTTCCTGTGGGACTCGATGGGGGCGGGTTTGGGGCTCTCCGTGGGGCGCTGCTGGCAATATTATCATTTTTTCGTTTTAGTAGGACCTTATATCAGTCCTGTTGTTGTTATCGCTGTAATCGTTCTTTTTATTGTGGTTATTGCTGTTATTATTATTATTATTATTACTATAGTTATTTTCATTATTGTAATCATTGTCATTATCATTATTATTATTGTTATTATTATTATCATCATTATTGTTATCATCATCATCACCATCACCATCATTATCATCATCATTTTTCCCCATTATTGTTGTTACTGTTATTTTTATGATCATTATCAGTGTTATTACTCTTGTCATTATTATCATTACGCTTATTATGCATTACACTTATCATCATTCTCTTCATGAAAACCTCCATTAACGAACTCCGAATCGGCGTTATGAAATACGAAATTCCAGAACTGACATTTAGAAGAAAAAAAGATGGGCCCAGAAGCCTTAGGAAAAAAAAGCATAACAAAACAGATCCATCTTTTCTCGTTGTCATTAATGCCACCAATTCATCATTCGTCAAGAGAGCACAATAGGAGAGGCAATGTTCTCGTTATGCCACTGTGTATGTCCGGGGTGTGTTGTGTAAGATTCATGTTAATGGGAGAGTGTAGGGGAGGGTGCCAGAGGCGAGGTGTGGGAGGGAGATGGTTGGGGTGGGAGGGAATTGGGAAGGGAGGGAGAGGGGGGGGCTGGAAAGGGAGGGAGCTGGGGAGGGAAGTAGGGAGGGAGAGAGGGAGTTGGTTGGAGTGGAGGGAGCTGGGATGGGAAGTAGGGAGGGAGAGAGGAAGATGGTTGGGGTGGGGAGGGAGCTGGGAAAGGAAGTAGGGAGGGAGAGAGGAAAATGGTTGGGGTGGGAGGGAATTGGGAAGGGAGGGAGATGGTTGGGGTGGGAGGGAATTGGGAAGGGAGGGAGATGGTTGGGGTGGGAGGGATATGGGAAGGGAGGGAGCTGGGGAGGGAAGTAAGAACGGAGAGAGGGAGTTGGTTGGAGTGGGAGGGAGGGAGAAAGGGAACTGGGAAGGGAAGTAGGGAGGGATAGAGGGAGTTGGTTGGAGTGGAGGGAGCTGGGGGGAGAGGGAGGGAGGGAGGGAGCTAGTTGGAGTGAGAGGTAGCTGGGGAGGGAAGTAGGGAGGAAGAGAGGGAGCAAATTGGAATGGGAGGGAATTGGGAAGGGAGGGAGAGAGGGAGATAGTTGGAATGGGAGGGAGCTGGGAAGGGAAGGAGGGTGGGAGATGAATGTATGGATGGAGGGAGACAGGAGGAGGGGGTGGGAGATGAATGGATGGATGGGCAGAGAGAGGAAATAGAGGGAAATAGAAAAAGTAGGAAGGGAGAGGGATAAAGAAGGAGAGATACGGGAAGGTGAAAAGGAAGAAAGGGGGGAGGGAAGGAGGCAAGGGTATAAAATGATAAGGCAAATAGGTAAGAATTAGGAAGGGAGACGGGTTAGAAAGGAGAGAAATGGGAAAAGGGAGTGGTAGTAAGGAATAGAAGTAGTAAGGAAAGAGAACTGGGGAGTCAGAGTAAAGAAGGGAGAGATATAGCAAAAGAGAAAGGTAGAAAGGGAAAGAATTAGGAAGAGATCAATAGAAAAGGCAGAGACCAAACAAGGAAGATAGAAAAAAGGAGAGCAAGAGGATGAGAATTAGGAAGGGATAGAGATGGGAAAGGGGAGAATTGAGATGAGGAGACGAAGGAAAGTAAAGAGGTAGGAAAGTGAGATATTATGGAAACAGAAAGGTACGAAGAAAGAGAGATGTAGGGAGGGAGCAAGGGCGAGATTGAAGAGATGTAAGGAAATAGAGAGAAAGAGAAAGGCAGGTGGAGAGTAAGAAGGAGAGAGAGAGAGAGAGAGAGAGAGAGAGAGAGAGAGAGAGAGAGAGAGAGAGAGAGAGAGAGAGAGAGAGAGAGAGAGAGAGAGGGAGGGAGAGGGAGAGGGAGAGAGGGAGAGGGAGAGAGGGAGAGAGAGAGAGAGGGAGAGAGAGAGGGAGAGAGGGAGAGGGAGAGAGGGAGAGGGAGAGGGAGAGGGAGAGGGAGAGAGGGAGAGGGAGAGGGAGAGGGAGAGGGAGAGGGAGAGAGGGAGAGGGAGAGGGAGAGGGAGAGGGAGAGAGGGAGAGGCAGAGGGAGGGAGAGGGAGAGGGAGAGGGAGAGGGAGAGGGAGAGGGAGAGGGAGAGGGAGAGGGAGAGGGAGAGGGAGAGGGAGAGGGAGAGGGAGAGGGAGAGGGAGAGGGAGAGAGAGAGAGAGAGAGAGAGAGAGAGAGAGAGAGAGAGAGAGAGAGAGAGAGAGAGAGAGAGAGAGAGAGAGAGATGTAGATGTAGAAAGCAAGGGAGGAAGAGAGGTAGCAGAAAAGTAAAGAGACAAAGAAACATAGATGAATATATGTAGAATTGTAGATAGATAAGAGAGATAAATAAGTAGAGCGGAAGAGAGATAAAAAGAA
>NC_091554.1:42783854-42786354 GCF_042767895.1 Penaeus vannamei | reverse complement strand
CTTAGATGCCATTACATTTTGGCGGAGATCTAGATCCTGATCTTGATCTTTTTAACGATTACATCAGGCACCCCTATTGCATCGGCAACACAGGTTACTACTATTGTAATGTTTACGGACGTCACCAGTGTGCTTGAGAAAGATGTGATTATAATGTAATTCTTCAGGTGCGAATATTTTTATTGCATTAGTGACCCTATTGCCTTGGCGGAGGTATGCGTTCTATGGCTGCTTCTAGTTATTGTTATCATTATCATTATTATTATTGTTGTTTTGTTGTTGTTATTATTATTATTATTTGGAGTGATATTAGTATTATCATTTTTGTTATTATTATTATCATTATTGTTATTATTATTGTTATTGTTATACCACTATCACCTGTCACCTACCACCACCAGCACCTACCATCTACCACCATCAAATACCACTTACCACCACCACCTACCATATCACCCAACACCCGCCACCATCACCAACCACTGCCACCACCTACCACCTACCACTACCGCTACCGCTACCACTACCACCACCACCTACCACTTTTCACACCACCAACCACATCACCTACCACCTACCACCACCAGCATCCACCACCTACCACAACCACAACACCACTTACCACCGACCACAACCACAACACCACTTACCACCTACCATCTACCACAACTACCACCTACCATATCACCCACCACCTACCACCACCACCACCACCACCACCACCTACCACCTACCACCACCTACCATCTACCACCACCTACCATCTACCATAACCACACCACCACCTACCACCACCACCTGCCTCCTACCATCTACCGCCACCACCACTTACCACCTACCACCACCACCTACCACCTACCACCACCTATCATCTACCATAACCACACCACCACCTACCACCACCAGTTACCACCACTACCTACCACCTACCACCTACCACAACCACACCACTACCACCACCACCAACAACAACCTACTACCTACCACCACCGTCCGTTTTCTCAAGCCAAATAACCGGCCCCTATGTTAATGCTATCTCCCTTACGGCCGGCGGTGCGTTATCTCGAACCTTCCACCTCTCCTTCTCGGGATCAGATTACTGTTTCTCAGGCTCGCGATCGCCCTTAGCCCCTGTTGCGGTCTTCTCCCTTCTCTTCTCCCTTTCTCCTCCCCCCTCCCTTTTTATTTTTCTATCTTCCCCCTTATCTGTTTTCTTGTTCTCTCCTTCCTTTTAATTGTCTATCTTCTTCCCTCTCTCTCCTCCCCTCCTTTTATTTTTCTGTCGTCTTCCTTCTCTTCTCTTTTTCTATTTTTCTATCTTCTTTCTACACTTCCTGTCTCCTTCTTTCCTTTTATTTTTCTGTCTTCTCCCTTCTCCTCCCTTTCGTTTTATTTTTCTGTCTTCCCACTCCCCTCCCCTGCTTTTTTATTTTTCTGTCCTCTCCCTTCTCCTCCCCCGCTTTTATTTTTTTCTATCTTCCTTCTCCTCCCCCGCTTTTATTTTTTTTATCTTCCGTCTCCTCTCCTTCTCTCCTCCCTCTCCTTTTATTTTACTCTCTTCTCCCTTCTCTCCTCTCACCTCCCCCTCATTTTTTTCTATCTTCTCCATTCTCCCCTCTCTGCCTCTCTCTCCTCCCTTTCGTTTTATTTTTCTATCCTCTCCTTTTCTTCTCCTTCTCTCCACACCCTTCTTTTATTTTTCTATCTTCCTTCTCTTCTCCCCCCTTTTTCTATCTTCCTTCTCTTCTCCCCCCCCCCCTTTTTCTGTCTTCCTTCTTCTCCTCTCCCCTCTTTTTTTTCTAGGTCTTTCGGTCTCAGTTTTTTATTTCATCTACTGTTGGATGTCATTCGAGGTTTCGTTTCTTCGTCTCGAGGGTTGTTCGGTTGCTTCGAGGTTCAATTTGTTTTTCTCGTCTTAGGGTTCAAGTGCTCGTTTTTTCCAGCATAGCTTTATCGGCATCGCAAGGCTCAGCTGTTCGTCTAATATAATTTTTATTTTATTTTTTATACACACACACATATACACGCGAGCGCGCGCGCGCGCGCGCACACACACACACACACATAGATAGATAGATATAGATTTTTTTCCCTAATTATAGGTTCATTTCAAGGTTCACTTTGCCCTCCCACGGTTCAGGTCCTCGTCTCGAGGATTGAGCGGGCTTCCCAAAAGTTCACCTCAAGGTTGACCTTCTCGTCCCAAGGTTCACCTGCCCCATCTCGAGGGTATCCTGCCAATCCCCGGGATCACTTACCGTTCCCTAGGGGCCCCTACCATTTCTCAGAGTCACCTACCAACCCTTGGGGCTACTTGCGATTCCGCGGGCCCTGACAATTACCCGGAGTCCCCTTCCTCTCCTCAGGGGCACCCGAGGGTCTCCGCCGGCCCTGCGAGGCCGCGCTCCTCCGCC
This sequence comes from Penaeus vannamei, assembly GCF_042767895.1. Classification (NCBI taxonomy): domain Eukaryota; kingdom Metazoa; phylum Arthropoda; class Malacostraca; order Decapoda; family Penaeidae; genus Penaeus; species Penaeus vannamei. Next base: position 42,783,940 of record NC_091554.1, on the reverse strand, counting down.
GCCGTCCCCGTCCTCTGCGCCCTTCGCCTCATGGTTCTGGTTCTCCTGGTTCTTCCCCCTTTTTTTCTTATTATTATTGTTCTTTC
>NC_091554.1:42756354-42768854 GCF_042767895.1 Penaeus vannamei | reverse complement strand
TACCTTGATAACCCGTGTTACCCACGTCGCGCTGTGATACCTGGGATCCCCTCCCGCAGTACCAAGGCTACATTGTGTAAATAGAAAGAGTCCCTTTTAGGGGCAGGGAGGACGTGTGTACCGACATGGTTTGCTTTACGAGTGAAACTGAATTCCATTTCGCTTTTTTCCAGAAAGAAGAAAAAAATCTGCCTACGTTTGGTATCCAAAGTGAAGTGCTCTTTTGAAAAGGAAATTTACAATAACATGATACCATAGTGTCGAGATATTTATGTGATTTTGCTCTAAAGAAAGAAAATACAAAAGATGCTTATGTATAAGAGTTTTAAAAAATGTGGTGATAAGTGAACATATATTTTGATAACAGAGGATTTACCTACCATATTGACACAAGGTAAGTTCTTCCCTTTCTTTTCCAAATTATATGGTGTATGGGCATTGGTATGTGGTATGTAGTAGAGCTGGTATTACTGGCAACGCTATAGCCATTGCCAGTAGTACAAGAATTGCACTACTATTATAAGTGACGTTGCAGAATGTCAAAAAATAGTTTTGTGACCATGTTATACTTATTTTTTTCGGAATAATCTCTTGTGATAATTTGAGTGTTGTAGATTTTGAACAGTAGAAGTGGGTAGAATCTGTAGTAAGTTTTTTTTTTATCGATGTCGAAGGATTATGATCCGTGGCAAATATAATGATAATGATTCGGCATTTTGATGAAAGTCAAATTTAATCATCCTATTGCTGTCAAACGGGTTTTGGTTTGACTCCATTGATTCATGTAACATCACTTTTATCCACCAGTTATTTTTAGGGAAAACTTCAGCGGGGCTTTGTCAGGTAAATTGTTTATAACAGCCGTGCCGACACAGGTATTCTGACTGAAAGCGGAGGGTACGTGGACGACAATTTTGTGATGATTTATGTGACAGTTTAATGGTGATCGTGATGAATGTTATAATGATGATGGTGACGGCAGTGTGGATGGTGATGGTGATGCTTATAGGTCGAATGATTATGATGTGATGAGGAACAGATAACTAGGATTAGAGGCGGTGGTGATGATGAGCGCGGAGTAGGATAGGTCGAAAGTCAGATGCTGCGGCTGGTGTGATGACCAGCGCAGCGCAGTCGGTGGTGTTTCGTAGCACTGGTTGCTAGTTTCATCGGCAGTCGAGGGTGTTTCGTAGCGCTAGTTGCTAGTTTCGCCGGGGAGACGGAGCCACAGGTGGTTCGAGCGCGGCAAGATACGCCACAGTACCCCCGCCTCGACCGCCTCGACCGCTACACCGCCGCCACTACCTACAGAAGGTCCTCTCTCCTCATTAGCCAGGGTCTCGGGCATTCCAAATCGCCGAGCATCGCGCCCTCAAGATATATCTCGTCTATTCCCGTCCGCCTCGGCCTCCACACTCTCGGCGGCTGTTTCATGCGTATTTATCCATCCTTCATCACGAGTCCCTAGTCACTTAGGGATCATAAAAGCCAGGGGCGACAATACGGTGCAAGGAGCTTTACGATGCACCGCACGGAGAGGACTTGAACTTAAAAATTTAGGTGGCCTCCCTCTCCCCTCTCTTCCCCTCCTTCCCTCCCCGCCCCTGCTACATGGTTCTCCTCCTCCTCCTCCTCCTCCTCCTCCTCCCTGGTTCCCACTACTGCCCTATCTCTCGTTCTCCCACTCTCTCTCTCTTTACCTCCCTCCGTCTCCCTTCACCTTCCGTCCTCTTCTCCCTTCCTAGTCTCAACCGTCCTGACGCCCCTCCTTCCCTCCCTTCCAATCCACCCCTTCCCTTCCCCGATTTCAGACCCTCCCTCCCTCATTCCTTCTGGTTCCTCCATCTCTAACCCGAGCCGTCCCCTCTCCCCCATACCCTCACCAGTACCCCCTCTCCTCCCCCCTCAACCCCTTTCCCGTCTCCGTTGCTTACCTCCACCCGTCCTTCCCCCTCCACCCGCCTCTCTACCCCTCCACCAGCCTCTCTACCCCTCCACCATCCCCTCTACCCCCTCCACCATCCCCTCTACCCCCTCCACCAGTCCCCCTCCTCCTCCACTAGCCCTTCTCCTCCTGCACCAGCCCCTCTACCCCCTCCAATAGTCCCTCTCCTCCTCCACCAGCCCCTCTACCCCTCCACCAGCCCCTCTTCTCCTCCACCCTCCCCCCCTTCCTCTCCACTCCTCCAGCCTCCATCCCTTCCCCCTTCGAGCCTCCATCCCTCGCCTCTCCACCTTCCCGCCTCCCCCCTCTCCCTCCCTCCTCGCTCCCCTGCCCCTCTCATGCCCAGCACCGTCGCCTCCACCTGCCCAGTGCCCATCCACCTGCCTAGCCTACCCGGCCCGAATCACAATGTACACTTTCCTGGGTGTGAAAACATGTGTAAGCTTAATGCGTTAGGCAAAAGAAAACTTTATTACAGCGTGTGGCTTGCTTGGCTCGCTGCTCTGCTTGTCCTCTCTGTTTGCATTTGGGATTCATTCGGGGTGTTTGCTTGTTGATTTTTTCTTTCTTCTTGTTTGGGGAGGGGGGGGGAGGGTTGTTTGGTTTGTTTATGAGATTCTGGGATTGGGCTTCTATTCTTTTATTCTGTTCTGTGTCGTAGTTTGTGTGATTTTTATTTTTTGTTCGTTTTTATTGTTTGTGCTTCTCGCAGCCTCTTGTTTGATTTCGTAATTCTTTTATGTTTAAGTTGATTTCTCTGTCTCTCTATATATCTATCTATGTCTGTCCGTCTGTCTCTCTCTCTCTTTCTCTCCATTCCCCTTTCCTTCGTTCACTCGCCCTCACCGCCGCCTCATGAGACCCAAATCCAGCGTCTTCCTCATGACCGATTGACATAGCTACATCTCTTTCTCCTCCTGCGCATCCCCTCCTCCTCCTCTTCTTCTTCTTCGTCCTCCTCCTCCTCCTCCTCCTCCTCCTCCTCCTCCTCCTTCTCGTCCTTCTCTCCTCCCCCTCCTCCTCTTCTTCGTACTCCTCCTTCTCGTCCTCCTCTCCTTCTCTACTCCTTCTCGTCCTCCTCTTCCTCCTATTTCTCCTTGTCTCTCGTTCAGTCGGTCTCATTCAGATCCACGACGTCTCACTTAGCATCGACCAGTACGTTCCTTCTTGACAATTCCTAGATGTTACCGGAGCTCCAGACCGCTACACACGCCGGGCTGGCAACACTGCTAATTGGCTTTTGCTTTGGTCTCGATGCACACTTGGTGATGAATGGAGGTCTGTGTGATTGGTGTGTTTTTGTCTCTCTGTTTCTGTTTTTGTTTCTGTCTCTGTCTGTTTGTCTTCTCTCTCTCTCTCTCTCTCTTTCTCTCTTTCTGTCTGTCTTTCTCTCTCTATATATATATATATTTCTCCATCTCTCTCTGTCTCTTGAATTATCTCTCTCTATCTCTCCCCCCATTTCATCGGCGGCGCAGTTGTCCGTGTGTGTCATAAAAGATAACCCAAATTGCGAAAGAAATGCGAAATACTTGAGCCGCGATAAACGGAGATTCGCAGGATGCTCTGTCTCTCTCTCGAGTCTCCGGGAAGGGTTTATGTCCACGAGGAAACCGTAAATAAGGACTTTTTTTTCTTTTTATTTTTTTTAGCTTGTTCATTGAGCGGGGTTTGAATACATGGCGAGACTTTTTTTTTTTTGATCAACTGCGCTGCGGGATTCTTTTTTTTTTTGTGAATGTGTGTGTTTGATGCGGGTATTTTGCTAGTATTAAGTTTTGTTGTTCTCTCTTCCTTCTCTTTTTCTTTCTTTCTTTCCCTCCCTCTCCCTCTTTTCCTTTCTCTCTCCCTCCTTCTTTCCCTCCCTCTCTCTCTGAATTGGCAAACCAATCCAGAAACAAACACGGAAGGATGGAATAAGAAAAGGAGGAAATAAAATATGAGAAAGCCAGAGCAGGGCGACAGGGTGATGTGTGGGAGGGAGAAGGCAAGGTAACAAGCCTCAGGAAGGTGGCTTATTAATGGCATTTTCAGTGGCATCATCAGATAGAAACCACGATAAAGAGTGGAAGACAAAGAGCTGGTTAACATAGACGTAGATATATAGGCTTGGGTGATTCGAGAGTTAAATAGGTGGAGAAGGAGTGGGAGAAGGAGAGGAAGACGGAAAACAGGAGAAAGAGAGAGAAAGCGATAAGGAGTAAAAAGGGAAGATATAGAAGAAAATTAAGTGGAGAATGAACAGGGGGAGGGAGAGGAGAGGGAAAGGGGCTGGGGGATAGTAAGAGGAAGAGAAAAGATTCAGGAAGCGAGCGAGCGAGAGAGAGAGAAATATATATATATATATATATATATATATATATATATATATATATATATATATATATATAGAGAGAGAGAGAGAGAGAGAGAGAGAGAGACAGACAGACAGACAGACAGACAGACAGACAGACAGACAGACAGACAGACAGACAGATAGATAGATAGATAGATAGATAGATAGATAGATAGACAGATAGATAGATAGATAGATAGATAGATAGATAGATAGACAGACAGACAGACAGACAGACAGACAGACAGACAGACAGACAGACAGAGACAGACATTCGTGTATCAAACAGCGGAATGTCTTATATCTAATATTGCAAAGACGTAGTATACACATCCATCACAAGGAAACAAACAACCAGACGATAAAAAAACAATAATTAAGAAGCGGAAAGAATATAAATAGAATAACAGAATGAAATAATTATTCCCGCCCCCCTCCCGTCCGTTTCCTCCTGACGATGAACAGAAGACGTTCAGAGTCGTTGACTTGCCTCGAAGGGGGCCGTTGATGTGAACCCCAACTGAGATCGGTGGGGAAAAGGAGGGAAGGGGGGGGGGGGGAGGGGTGGTAGTGGAAGGGAGGGAGGGGGGAGAGGGGGTTGGGGAAAAGGAGGGAGGGGGAGGAGAGGGGATGGTGGAAGGGAGGGAAGGGTTGAAGGGAAGGGGGGTTTAGGTGATATAATTTAGGCCTAGAGGAAGCTCGTTGTAATTTACAGCTTCCAAAATTTTCTAGAGCTCTAGAGGGCTTCAGCGGGACAGGAAAAGCGTCGTTAGTCACGTCTAGAGAGGCCATCCCCCCTACCCCCAACCCCCTGCCCCCCCCCCTATTGATATAATGGTGATGGTGACACGAGTGCCGTTAGATGGCAGCGCTAACGACGTCAGGGATGAGAGGCCGAGGAGGATGTGTTAGAAGAGGATTAGGTGGTGGGAGTATTTGAAGTGTTCGTTAGAATTAGATATTAGAGTTAGACGTAAGATGTGTTAGAAGTATATGTTGGAATTAGATGTCAGAATGAGAATTAGATATTTGAAGTGTTCGTTAGAATTAGATGTTAGACTTAGAATAAGGCGTTAGATGTGTTAGAATTAGATGTCAGTATGAGAATTAGACATCTGAAGTGCTTGATGTGTACGTTAAAATTAGATGTCAGAATGAGAATAAGACATTTTAAGTGTCTGAAGTGTGCGTTAGAATAATGATAATTAGACATTTGAAGTGTCTGATGTGTACGTTAGAATTAGATGTCAGAATGAGAATTTGACATTTGAAGTGTTTGAAGTATCTGTTAGAGTCAGATGTTAGGATTAGAATTAGACGCTGGAATTAGACGTCAGAATTAAAATTAGACGCTGGCATTAGAATAAGACGTGAGAAATAGAAATATTAGAAATAATCGATAGAATTAGACATTACAATGAGTCGCTAGAACAAGACGTTAAGATTAATTAGACGTTAAAAGAAATTAGATGTTTGGTTGATGATGTAAGTGAATGAGAACATAACTGCGTTTTAAGAGGGATAATAAAAGAAGTTTAAGCATTAGATAAACCGTTTATAACTTAAGATGTAAATGGACGTTAAAATTAGAATTAGACATTAATTTGTAGAGAAAATTATTAGGAATGAGTTTTGTCTGATTAAGAAAGATCTTATATGATATTAAACTTTTTTTTTTTAGGGGGGCAGTCCTTGGCAGCCGGTAAGGGATACCCTATAAGCAAAAAATTTGGGGTACTTCGCATGCACATAGAAGATTATAGACTTAAAGTTAAAGTGGAGGCTTCTATGCCTTTTTTTATTTTATTTTATTTTATTGTTATTTTTTATTACTTTTTTAAGGGTTGTTTAAAGGACACGATTGTTTATTCCAGTTGTCTGTTTAAACGCGAATGTAAAAGAATAGTAGAACAGTGTAGAAAGGAAGGAAAAAAAAACTAACTGAAATTCTCTGACATTTTAAATCATAAAGGGACATTGATGACTATATACTCACCCGTTGAAATCCCCGAGTACTGTATTCCATCGAAATCACAATGAATAACGAATTCGGAGGTGTTTCGAAAACCGACATCAGGTCATTTTTTTTTCTCTTTCTTTCGTTTTCTTTTTCTCTCGAAATATGGCCTTTAACGAGAGAATAACGCCCGGAACCGCACCCCTCCCCCCACCCCCCACAAACGAGACAAACGAGCTATCTTCACCCCGGCGTCACAGTGAGAAATACGCGTGGCGGGGAATGACGTTGGCAAATTGAACCCCTTTCGGTATGTAATCACGTCGGGGTTGATTTTTCTAAACCTCTCGCGTTACCTCGCCTCGGGTGTTCGATTCTTGTGCCTGGATGATGTATGCGGGACTATTTACACTTCCTTCGACTTTCCACGCGGCCTGGGCTTGTGTAGGGGGTGGGAGGGGGTGGGGGTAGGGGGGAGGTTGTTTGGGACGAGGAGTTGGTCGTTAGCGTGAATTTCGGGGCTTGTTCGATAGTTTGGGATGGCTTCGGTTTTGTTTTGTGGGAGGTCTCTCTGGTGTGAGATTATTTACCCTTTTTATTATTTTTTTCTTTTTTTTAGTATAATTTTTGTTATTTTTGTTACTCTTTTGATTTTTTTTTGGGGGGGTAGAGATCTGTCAGTCAAGTTTAAGATTATTTATCCTCTTTATTTTCGTATTTCTTTTTTATTTTCGTATTTCTTTTATTTTGTTTTTTTGGGAAGATCTGTTATTCCGATTTTAAATTGTTTACTGTTTAATAATTTGTCTTGTTTTTGCTTTTGAAATATTTGTTCGTGTCGATGTCAAGCTATTTTTTTAAACGTATGTAGTCCAACCACTGACCCATTATGTTTTTTTATTTTTATTTTTTTATTTATCGCTCTAACTTTAAGCGATATATCCGTTACTTCCTTCCTCTTTTGTTTCCGAAATATTCATCGTTCCAAATTCAAACGATTAACCTGCTTTTCGTTGATGTTGATAATGACGATGAATGACATGCCGTTGCGACCTCCTTTTTTATCTCTTTTAACTTCCACGCCACAGTTCACAAGACCCGAAAGGAAGAGGGAGAGCACGTGACATCCATTATACTAAAAAGAAGGAAAAATAAAAATGTTTTCCGGAAGTACTTCGGACTTTTATTTCCTCGGTGGAAGGGTGTGTTACGGGCGTATGGAAAGAATGGTGTCGGTTGTGGTAGAAAAGGTTAGTGGTTGGATGGTGTGTATAAGTAATTTGGTTGTGTGTAGAAGAAGGGCGGGTAAGGTTGAAGAGTGGGAGGGAGAGGGGGAATAGAGATGGAATTCGAAATATTGATAGTGATAGGGATAGAGACAGGTGCTGAGGTAGATACAGTGAAAGACACGAAGGTGCATAGACACAGGTACAGACACATGCACACGCAAAAGCAAACAGAAGCACACACACATACATACATATACGGACGCACGCACGCGCACACACACACAAATACACATACACACACATATACACACATACACATACACACGAGGGAGAGAGAGAGAGAGAGAGAGAGAGAGAGAGAGAGAGAGAGAGAGAGAGAGAGAGAGAGAGAGAGAGAGAGAGAGAGAGAGAGAGAGAGAGAGAGGGAGAGAGGCGACCCGCGCCTCCTTTCCCCCCGAAGGGGCTAAGCATAGGCCTAAGGCCCAGGTCGCGGCAGAGGTATGAGGAGGAGGAGGATGCGCTCGGCCCCCTCGCGCGTTTAAGGGGGGGGGGGGGGAGATGGGGGTTTGATGAAGTGGTTCGGGGGGTTGATTTGGGGGGTTATGGGGTAAGGTGGGAGGGTATGAGGTATGTAGTAAGAGGTATGGGGTATGGTGAAGGGTATGCGGTATGGAGGAGGGTATGGTGTATGGAGTAAGAGGTATGGGGTATGGTGGGTGGGTTTGGGGTATGGTGAGAAGGTATGGGGTATGGTGGGAGGGTATGCGCTGTATGGAGTATGGTGTGAGGGTATAGGGTATGGTGTGAGGGTATTGAGTATGATGGGAGGGTATGGGGTATGGGTCTGTATGGGGTACGGTGTAAGGGTATGCAATGTGTGACGAAATGTTAGTTTATCATTATATATGTATATTTGTCGATTCGGTAGAGATATCGTGCCTATGATACATATACACAATGTATGATCGATTTATTCCGGGTAGGATTGGATGAATTTCATGGTGATAATGTGCGTTGGTCGTGAGATGACTAATCGATTTTTTTTTTTTGTGTGTGTGTTTATGAGGCTCGATTTAGATTTATTACTGACGAATTAGGTCATTCATGCTTTTCAAGTTTCTCATCTCATTGTGAAATGTATAAAGAGGTGTAAAGTGTGTAAAGCTGTAGATCGATGAAAAGGCAAGGAGATATAAAGATATATAGATTGGTATATAGATTGACTGACAGACAGACATTCAGACAGACAGATAAACAGAGAATCATACAGACCAACATACACACGGCAGGCACATGCAGTCATACAGACAGATAAACAAAGTCATTCAGATAGACAATCATACAGAGAATCATACATAAACAGACAAACAGTCATACAGACAGACAATCATATAGAGACTCATACAGACAGACTGATAGACAATCAGACAGTCATACAGATAGAAAGACAGAGATTTCTTCTTATACAGACAGACAGACAAACAGACATCCATACAGACAGACAATCATAGAGACACAGACAGACAGATAGACAGTCATTCAAATAGAAAGACAGAGATTTCTTCTTATACAGACAGAGAGACAAAGAGACAGCCATACAGGCAGACAATCATAGAGACTCATACAGACAGACAGACAAACAGACAACCACGCAGATAGAAAAACAGAGATTTCTTCATATACAGACAGACAGACAAACAGACAGTCACACGGAGCTTTATTCTATTTAAAGCCCCGACGAGAGTATTTCCGAGGCGAGTCGACCGCGGCGTTATGCAAGCAAGGAGGCCGCATTACGGACGGTCATTTCGGCGGCGCGAGAGGAATGTAGGGAGCACGCGGGTAAATCCAAGGTGGTCCCGAGATGACGTGGGTTGATGAACGGAAAGGTAGAGTCGCAGGTACCTGTAGGCCAGCAGGAAGGTGGGTCAGAGGGCGGTCCGGCAGCAGGGTGAGTCACTTGGAAGGAGGTGTGTGGGGGGGGGGGGTAGGAGGAGGGAGGGGCGTGCGGGAGACCAGCAGTGGGTGGGGGGGATGAATCACCCATGAGTCCGGCCGGCGGATGGGTGAGTCAAAGGGTGAGGAAAAGGGAAGGAGGTAAGCAGGTGTGGTGAATCTGAGGGGAGAGTGACTCGGAAGGGGGTTTAAGCAGGGATGTGGCGAGCAGGAGAAAGATCACAGATATTATTAACTTACAAGAGGCTGGGCCAGCAGTACGATAGGTCAGCGGATACACATTCCTAGCAGGCGGGGCAGAGCAGCAGGTGGATAGACCAACAGCAGGCGTAAGTAGCCCGCAGGAAGGTGAACTTACCTCACGGGCGGAAAAAGGAGAAAAGGAGCAGGTGCGAGGACTGGCAGGATGGGAAATCAGCTGAGATACGAACTAGCAGGTTGAGGGGATCGACAGAGGGGCCAGCAGAATGGAAGATCCTAAGCAGTAATGAGTAGAATAGTATGGATGAGCAGGAGAGCTCGGGAGTCGCCCAGCAGGTACAGGAACGGCCCGAGAGGTGAAGGGGGGAAGGGGGGAGGTAAGTTAGCAGGGATACATCTATGCATCATCCCGTAGCAGGGGCGAGGGCCAGCAGGAGGGCGAGGCAGCAGGGTAGTCGAGCGATCCGGGGAGGTCAGGCTCTGCAAGGAGGTCTAGCAGCAGGGTTTGGAACGGCCGAGAACTGGACTAGCAGGGAGATAACCCAGTAAGGAGGTGGACCTTCGTGAGGATGGACCGGCAGGGGAGCGAGGCAGAGGGTAGGGTGGCCAGGTGACCGCTTCCAAGTGTATCGTTCGCGCTGGAAAGTTGTAAACAAAGGTAGACGGTCGAGCGGGGGGGAGGGGGGGGGGTGCTGTGGTCGTCTGACTCGTTGTTCTGAGTATTATGATTATTTTCATTATCGTTAGCACTAATTAGTGTTGGTATGGATGTTGGTATCCTTATCTTCACTATTTTCATTATCATTTCATAATTATTATAGTTGTTATTGCTGTTGTTGTTATTGTTATTATTGAAGTGTTTATTATTTTCATTATTATCATTATGATAATCATTATTGTTGTTGTTATTGTTGATATACTTGTTCTCGTTGTTCTTCTACTTCTCATTATCATTATCAATATCATTGTTATCATCATCGTCAATATTATTATTTTATTGTTATTGTTTTTGTTGTTGCTGTTATTGTTATTGTTATTTTTATTCATATTTATTGTTGTTATTATTATTATTATTAGCATTACTATTATCATTGTTTTCATTATTGTTATCATTATTACTGTTATCATTATTATTGTTACTGTTATTTTTGTTGCTATTACTGTCATTGTTGTCGTTGTTGTTTTGTTGTTATCATTATTATCATTATTATCCTTACTGTTATTATTATTATTATTATTATTATTATTATTATTATTATTATTATTATTATTATTATTATTATTATTATTATTATTATTATCATCATCCTTACTGTTATTATTATTATTATTATTATTATTATTATTATTATTATTATTATTATTATTATTATTGTTATTATTATTATTATTATATTATTACCATTATCGGTATCATCCCTATAGTTATTGTTGTTGCTGTTGTATTTATTGTTATTGTCGTAATTATCATTACTTTTATGAATGGTATTGTATTGTCAATATCATAGTAATAGTGATTATTATTATTATCCTTATTATTATTATTATCATTATTATTATAATGAAGATAATAATAATAATAATCATAATGATCATACGAATAACAAAGATGATAATAATAGTGATTATTATTATTATAATTGCCATCATTGTCATTATTATTGTTATTGAGAGAGAGAGAGAAAGCGAGACAGACAGACAGACAGACAGACAGACAGATAGAAAAAAAGACAGACAATTTCTCAAAAATCCAAGGACGAAAAAAGAAAGAAAGACAAAAGTTGCCACATTCAAATTTTTCAAAGAGTAAATTAAACCGCAGCCGAGCCTCCCTAACCCGTCGTCTCTCTCGCGGCGACGGCCAGGCCACAGGTAGGTCCACCGGGGGCGCGTTATCCACCTGTCATAAACCATAATTTACAGTTTATAAGGCGAGGCGTATTCAAGGAGGTCGGTTTATCGGTTTATCGGTTTATCGGGCTCGAAATCGGGCGGTCGGGAGGGGGTTGGGGGGTTGAGGTGTTGGGTGGGTCTTCTCATCTCGTCCATTTTGTTATTATTATTGTTATTATAATTATTGTTATTGTTATTGTTATTGTTATTATTATTTTTGTTGTTATGATTGTTGTTGTTATTGTTGTTGTTGCTGATGTTATTATTTTTATTATTGTTATTATTATTATCATGATTATTGTTATTATTATCATTGTTATTGTTATTATTATTGTTGTTGTTGTTATTGTTATTATTATTGTTATTATCGATAACGATTGCGAAAGATATCGTCCTCGCTTCCTCTCGCTGCGTATGTTCGGAGGAAGAAAAAAGGAAAGAAGGAAGAAATAAAAAAAAGGAAAATAAGAATTGCAATTAAAGAAAATTATTGTGACAGACAGAAACAGAAAAGAAAGAAAATGATTGCGAAAAAATATCGTCTTTGCTTCTTCTCGCTGCGTATGTTCGGATCAAAAGAAACGAAAAGAAAAAAAGAAAAGAAGGAGGAAAATAACGAATGCAATGAAAGAAAACAGAAGAAGAGAGAGAGAAAGAGAGAGAGAAAGAGAGAGAGAAAGAGAGAGAGAAAGAGAGAGAGAAAGAGAGAGAGAAAGAGAGAGAGAAAGAGAGAGAGAAAGAGAGAGAGAAAGAGAGAGAGAAAGAGAAAGAGAGAAAGAGAGAGAGAGAGAGAGAGAGAGAGAGAGAGAGAGAGAGAGAGAGAGAGAGAGAGAGAGAGAGAGAGAGAGAGAGAGAGAAAGAAAGAAAGAAAGAAAAAAAGAAAGAAAGAAAGAAAGAAAGAAAGAAAGAAAGAAAGAAAGAAAGAAAGAGAGGGAGAGAGAGATAAAGAGAGAGAGAAAAAGGAAGAGAAAGAGAAAGGAAGAG
>NC_091554.1:42728854-42751354 GCF_042767895.1 Penaeus vannamei | reverse complement strand
ACGGAAGGAGGGACAGAAAAGAGGGAGACGGGAGAAGGGAGAGAAAAAGAGGGAGAGGACATGAAAATGTTTGAAGCGTAAACATCCATCAACTTATTCGTATTTACGCATGGTCTCTATAGTACTTTAATACCGAGGTCCCTGTCCGCGTCTCTTGTAAGCTTACGCAGCGGTTTTAAACTACGAGAGAGGATTCCGTGTACGCCTGTCTGGAGGAGTTTGTATTTTCTCTTCAGCATAAGCGTACATAACATGAACTGATGCAAAGTACGCTTAATTAATATTTATCTCGTGTACGAACATTATTAGCCCAACGTTTGAAGACCGCATTCGGCCCCACTGACAAGGGCATCGCCGTCCTGCTGGGAAAGGGAACAAGATCGTTAGTGTTACCAAGAGTTTATAACGACACGAGGAACAGGGAACTGGTTTTGCTGATCATTACTTGCGAATACTTGGCGTCGCGCAGGCCAAGGCTCCGGCGGCTGGGAGAGCGCAGGCCCGGGATATCTGATTCCTCGGGAGGGAGGCAGGCAGGCAGGCCGGGCCGCGGGACAGCCTGCTCGCGCCGTCTTCATTTCAGACCAAATATCCGACCCCGCTGGCTGTCATTGTTGCCAACCTCGTCGCCGTTCCTCTCTCGCACCTCGAACACGTACGCGCGCGCCTTTCTTGAGTCCTCTCTCTGCTCCTCTCTCCTCGGGGGGAAGTCCTGCCTGGCGGTGGGACTCGAGCTCCTTCGGGTTCTTGCGGGCGGCGCGCGAGGTGGCCGAACGCGCCCCTGCGGAAGGATTTTGAAAATGAAATTCGAGATCTGATAATTCCGTATAACACAGACGCTTGGCATCACTACGTCTCCCTATCTGGATAAAGCAGGTAGTCTTTCCTTATTAGAATATGCAGGAATGTGGTTCAGTTTTTGTTTTGTTACTTTAATTTCGGTTTTGCTGGTTTAATTTCGGAGGAAGGGAGACTTTCGACGTGCCTCGGTTGCTGGAGGAGGAGGAGTGTGGGGGGAGGGGGGTGATGGAGTGTTATTTATAGACAAGCGAAGATGATGCTGGTATTAGGAGTCTCACGATGAAATGATGGTCCGCTGCGATGGCTATGGCGAGTTTCGGGAATCGCGCTTCTACGAAACCTGACATGGAAGTCTCCCGACCTCTCTGGAGTCACTCCCGAGTTCATTTAGAAACACGCTACCCTCTGTATGATGACTTTCAGAGCCACGCCGAATACGCGTTATATATCATAGACAACACACTGGCGTGCTACAAGAGCTAGAATAAAGAAGGGATTAAACGCTAACTAAGGTCTTAGCGGCGTGGATCCCTTTGAGAAAGAGGGACGGAATCCACTCTTAGCTCGACCAGCTTTTCAACGGCGCGCGGCGAGGATAATGGCTATAAGAAATACACGTCCTGGATGTCAAGGCAGCGTGGATTTATACGGTACCCGGTCGGCCATCGATTAAGGCCGATTTGTAGCGTATGGGCTGCATCGTTCCACCCTTCTCGAGTCGCCTTTATACGGGCTTATATATGGCTCGGTGTTAATTATGTGTGGGTGTGTTCGGGCTCGTTTATTCTCTCTCTGTCTCTTTCTGTTTCTCTCTGTCTCTCTCTCTAGCTCTCTCCCTCTATCTACCTGTCCCTTTTCCTCTCTCTCTCCTCCTGTCCCAATTCCTCTCTTTTTATAGTCATATACACAAGTATATCTATCTATCTATACCTGTCTGCCTATCCATCTATATATCTATCTGTCTATCTCTCTATATATACATACGTATACATATCCCTCTACTCACTCCTCTTAAAAGCCTCATCGGCCGAAGAAAGTCTCGCGCGGCGCCTTCCTCCGTCCGAATCCGCGCGTGCGCCATCCACACACGAAGCCACGGCATTACGGCGGCTCAGATTCTATTTGCGCGGCTGTCCATAGAGTCGGATGCGGGTGCGCGCCGGGAATCATAACCCGGTGTAATTAAATGTTGCGATGCTCCCTTGTTGTAATCAGCATACCATCCCCCACCCGCGACCACCATAATTATAACTCTTCCTCTCCTTATTGCCACAAGCCGACCCGGGTGGGGGAAAAAAAGGCACAAACCACAAGTAATATAGCTATAAAAACGGACCTTTCCACACCCTCGTGCAAAGTGTCCCGGGAGGCCGAGGCGATGGCGGTTCTATAGGGCTTTGTTGTGACGTCTGGCGGCCCCTTCCGAGTCCGTGTCATTTACTAGGGTCCTCGCTGGCTGGGACGACCCGAGCGGTAATATACATGAACAGGGGGATATGCCTTTATAGAGAAAGAGGGAGAGAGAGGGAGGGGGAGAGGAGGAGAGAGAGGGAGGGGGATAGGGAGGGGGAGAGGAGGAGAGAGAGAGGGGGAGGGAGATAGTGAGGGGAAGGGGGGTAGGGAGAGGAGGAGAGAGAGGGAGAGGGAGAGAGAGGAAAAAAACAGAGAGAGAGAGAGGGAGAGGGAGAGGGATAGGGAGATGAGGAGGAGAGAGAGAGGGAGAAGGAAAGGCTGAGGGAGAGAGAGAGGGAAAAGGCAGATGGAGAGAGAGGAGGATAGAGTTGGAAAAAGCAAAAAGCAAAAAAAAAAAAAGAGAGAGAGAGAGAGAGAGAAAGAAAGAGAGAGAGAGAGAGAGAGAGAGAGAGAGAGAGAGGGGGGGGGGCAAGGCAGAGAAAGAGGAATGAGGAGAGGGAAAGGGGATGATGGGGAGAGGGAACGCGAGAAAAAAGAAGGGGAAGACGAGAGAGAGAGAAGGAGAGCGACGAAGAGGGAAAGAGAGAGAGGAGAGGGGAAATGAAGGAAAGGGAAAGAAAGGAGGAATGGAAGCAGAGGTGGGAGACAGAGAAGAAGGAGAGTGAGGAAGAAGAGGAGGAGCGAGGGGGAGGGAAAGAGGGAGAGAGAAAGAGGGAGGAGAGAGATAGAAAGGGGGTAGCGATAAAAGGAGAGATAGAGAGGTAGAAGGAGAGAGATAAAAAGATATGAGATATAAAGAGAGAAAGGTAGAAGGAGGGATATATAAAAGAGATATAAGCACAGAGAGAGAGATATATAAGCAGAGAGAGAGATAAGAGAGAGAGAGATATAAGCAGAGAGAGATATATAAGCAGAGAGAGATAAGAGAGAGAGATGTGAGAGAGAGAGAGATAAGAGAGAGAGAGAGAGAGAGAGAGAGAGAGAGAGGAAGAGGAGGGAGGGGGAGGGGGAGGGACGGAAGAAGGGAGGGAGGGAGAGATAGAGATGCATAGAGATAGAAGAGAGATAGAGTGGGAGAGAGATAGAGAAGAGAGACAAAGAGAAGAGAGGAGAAAAGAGAGAGGAGAGAGAGAGGGGGGAGTGAGAGAAAGGGGAGGGGGATAGGGAGATAGAGAGTGGGAGAGAGAAAAAGAGAGAGAAGGAGCGAGAGAGCGAGAGGGGGAGAGACAGAGAGGGAGAGAGAGAGAGAGCGCGCGAAGAGAGAGAGAGCGCGCGAAGAGAGAGAGAGCGCGCGAGGAGAGAGAGAACGCGAGAAGGGAAGGAAGGAAGGAAGGGGAGAGAGAGAGAGAGAGAGAGAGAGAGAGAGAGAGAGAGAGAGAGAGAGAGAGAGAGAGAGAGAGAGAGAGAGAGAGAGAGAGAGAGAGAGAGAGAGAATGTATTTTGTCTCCGGGATTATAGTTATCATTTTTTTTTTCTTGTTCGATATATATTTCTATCGAGGAAATAGCTATTTCGAGTTCCTTGTTGCAAAGGGCATTTTCAGAGCGACCAACTGTACTTCCGGTGTCGTTATATACAGTAGCAGTGTTGCCTAGTTAATGCATATATCCCCAGCTGGTGGAAGTGTGTTAAAAAAAGAGTAAAAGCCACGAATTATGAAAAAATGCGAAGATCATTGAGAGAAGATGACGCAGTAGCATCAACAGATTGCCAGCTTCTTGGGTCGAGTTGCCAGATAGCCTTTTCGCAACGTGTACCCAAAACCTCCCTCGAGAATGATACATGAAATACGGTATATAATAACAGTCCCTCCCCAGCTAAAGAAAAAAAAAGTTCACTTATTTCAGAAAACCCTAAAGACTTTGTATCGGAACGGCTGCAACTTTACGAAAAGAAGGAGATCGCTCCGTTCCCTCGAGACGTTTTCAGAATCCGAAACAAAAAGAAATTAGAAAGCCCACAGTGAAAGATCCATGAAAACCCCGAAGACGTAAGACCCATGATTACCCGCTGGACTGCGAAGCTAGTTAGAGATACAGGGAAGTGGTAGCCTAGTTCAGCTAGTACCTGTTAGTTAAAGGGAGAGAGAGAGAGAGAGAGAGAGAGAGAGAGAGAGAAAGAAAGAGAGAGGGCGAGAGAGAAAGAGAGAGAGAGAGAGATAGTCTGAGAGACAGAGACAAAGCCAGCGAGGAAGAGAGAGAGAGTGAGAGAGAGCACAGACAGACAGACAGACAGACAGACAGACAGATAGACAGACAGAGGAAGAGTAAGGGTAAGGCAAGAAAACATAGAGAGAGAAAGAGAGGGGGGGAGGGAGGGTACGACAAAATAACGTAGAGAGAGAGAGAGAGAGAGAGAGAGAGAGAGAGAGAGAGAGAGAGAGAGAGAGAGAGAGAGAGAGAGAGAGAGAGAGAGAGAGAGAGAGAGAGCTACTAATAAACTAACCATCTGTTAGTTTCGAGGTAAAAAGAAGAGGACGTGTATTGTAGTCCTCTGAGGTATTGCTATGCCAGAGTGTGATTTATCTGGTATCAGGAGGGATGCTAATACCTGTTAATTAGGGGATTTGGGGAGGTAATAGCCCTCTTCACCTAGTACATGTTATCAAGATCTATATGAAATATGGAAACGGGCGTAGCTATTAGAAACGTTACACGGAGAAGGTTAGGGTGAGTGTTAGTCTGTGTCACCAATAGGCATAGGAAGAAATTAATCAAATTTTTATTGTTTAGGTGAATGTATACGAGGGGTTTGTTAGTTCTCTCTCTCTCTCTTTTTAATATCAAATGATAAAAGGAAAAAAAAATAAATTCATGAAAAAAAGATAAGTAAAAAGAAAAACAAGAAATTAATTAAACCGCTATTATACATGATTTAATCCGCGGGCTTTCATTTGCAAATTGATTTATGCAAATGCAATCTTTATCAAATGTATTTTGATCTCCGATATGTATTTACTAATTAAAAACAAGAACCGGAGAGTACACTTAATGACATGCCATCATTGCTTTGTAAATAGGAACGGACGTTAAAACCTTATACCTGCTTAACCTACTTGGGTAAAGGCCAAGTGCAAAGTTCGACTTGCATTTACAACTTTGAGGAACAGGAAAATAACTGCACATCTCATATAATCTTCACAATTATGAATGTTTGTCTTTTTTTTTTTGAGGGGGGTGGAGGTGGGGGGTGTTGGACATATATGTTTGTGAATATGAATTGATGGTTAGTGCAGTTGCTGTAGGATTAAAGTGCTATCTACTTTTTGTTTATTTTTTTCTATTTCTCTCTTTTTTTGAAGTTTCTTTTTCTAAATATCATGGAACGTATTAATGTCCGATTTTGTTGTCGAAGTTGTTTTATAACCCGCTAAGAGCCCATTAAACTAAAGAAATGACCCTAACTTAATCTAACACGATTTCTCCGTATTACTTGTACGTGTTAAGAATATATATTTATATTTTTTTTTTACATTTTTTTCAACGATTCTTATTTTTCTTCTAGCGTCTTATTTTGTATATATATTTTGTTATATATATATATTTTTCATTCTCACAGATGAATGTTGGGGAATTTTTTTTATATATATTAATGATTTTTAGCTTTAGTCGTGCAATATGCATGATCCGCCGTGTCCTTCAATATTTCATCTCTCTCTCTCTCTCTCTCTCTCTCTCTCTCTCTCTCTCTCTCTCTCTCTCTCTCTCTCTCTCTCTCTCTCTCTCTCTCTCTCTCTCTCTCTCTCTCTCTCTTTGTCTGTTTCTGTCTGTCTCTGTCTCTCTCTCTCTCTGTCTCTCTCTCTCTCTCTCGTTCACTCACTCACTCACTCTCACTCTCACTCTCTCTCTCTCTCTCTCTCTCTCTCTCTCTCTCTCTCTCTCTCTCTCTATCTCTATCTCTCTCTCTCTCTCTCTCTCTCTCTCTCTCTCTCTCTCTCTCTCTCTCTCTCTCTCTCTCTCTCTCTCTCTCTCTCTCTCTCTCTCTCGTCTCTCTCTCTTCCCTCTCCCTCTCCCTCTCCTCTCTCTCTCTCTCACTCTCCCTCTCTTCTCTTCTCCCTCTCCTCTCTCTGTATAAACATGCGTATAAACATGTACACACTCAGGGAGACGACAAAAGCAACATTTTGTGTAGAAGATATCGCTGATAGTAATGATTATGGTGATAATGATGGGAATAGCAAGGAAGGCTGCGAGTGATGATGGTGATATTGATAATGATAATGAGAATATTGTTGCTATTAAGTTAATGAAAGTAATTATAAAGGAAAGTAAGGCTAAGGAATGTGATGGTGAACTTGATGATTATAATAAATGATGATTATGATAGCAGTGGAATAGATTGTGATGGGAAAGTGATGATGAGATTAACGATAATGGTGATAACAAAGATCACAATGACAATGAAATGCAAAAACAAAACAAAACAAACATACAGCGACAACAACAACAATGACAACGGCAAAAACAGCAACGATAGCAAGAATTATAAAAAGATACTAACGATGATTGTATTTGCAATGATGATAATGGAGATAATGATAATGTAACTACTTCTATAATGATAATAATAGTGTTAGTAGTAGTAATTATAATGATCATAGTAATGATCACCATTACCATCATCATCATCATCGCCATTGTAGTTGTCGTCATCATAATCATAGTCATTATTATCATCATTACCAGTTTTGTTTCATCGCTGCATTAATTTTCCTATTGTCATAATCATCATTATCCAGATTTGTGTAAACATTGATGGTGTACTTTCTCTATTATCATTATTTAACAAGTTATAGGTAATAAAAGATTGTGATCATTTTGCCTGTCCCCCTGAAGTTAGATCACAAATTTTAATGTCACATTTTGAGAAATAGCTTATGCCATATATAGGAAAAAAAATCCTGATTATCACAGTGACGTGTGAATGGGCGATCAGTGCACCATGGAACTGGAATTGGCAGGTATTCAAAAAAAAAAAAAAAAAAAAAAAAAGGGAGAAGAAAAAAATACGACCAATCGAGAAAAAGAAAACTGCAGGCTCGTTTCAGGCTTTCCAACAACCGCGAAGCCCGGCGTATACAGGCCTACGCACGACCTATAAAATTCGCCGTTGAAATGTCTCATCAACATGATTTTATCAATTCGTGAAAGCTAAGTCGAAAAATAATTTTCCTTTTTGGGGGGCGGGCGATCGTCGAGTTAATTAACTGAAGACCGAGATGACAAAAATGCATGCCACGCAGAAGGGCCGCAGAATGACAACTTTGGCCTTTTTGAGGAAGGTCCTTGGGGAATAATACGAGAGAGGGAGGGGGGAGAGGGAGTGGGAGTGGGAGTGGGAGTGGGAGTGGGAGTGGGAGTGGGAGTGGGAGTGGGAGTGGGAGTGGGAGTGGGAGTGGGAGTGGGAGAAGGAGAGGGAGATGGAGAAGGAGATGGAGATGGAGATGGAGATGGAGATGGAGATGGAGATGGAGATGGAGATGGAGATGGAGATGGAGATGGAGAAGGAGAAGGAGAAGGAGAAGGAGAAGGAGAAGGTGAAGGAGAAGGAGAAGGAGAAGGAG
The DNA here is from genome assembly GCF_042767895.1 of Penaeus vannamei. NCBI lineage: Eukaryota > Metazoa > Arthropoda > Malacostraca > Decapoda > Penaeidae > Penaeus > Penaeus vannamei. Next base: position 42,743,577 of record NC_091554.1, on the reverse strand, counting down.
AAGGAGAAGGAGAAGGAGAAGGAGAAGGAGATGGAGATGGAGAAGGAGAAGGAGAGGGAGAGGGAGAGAGAGAGAGAGAGAGAGAGAGAGAGAGAGAGAGAGAGAGAGAGAGAGAGAGAGTAAAAGAGAGTCTTTATACAAGTTTATTCGACACGTTATATCCTAATTCTCGTTTTAAATGGCATTAAAACAACACTTCATCGCATTTAAATTACCAATTAGCTCGTCTTCCGTATCATCATCAGACTCCCTCCTCGTCCCACCGCGCCTGACTTAGCATCCTTGCATGACCAAGCATAAAAAGCCGAGCGGAGTGTCACCATGATTTCACTCTCGGGCCTTGCAATCTCCTCTCCGTTCTCCCTGGCGAGGTTTTTCTTCCTTCCAGTGGGTCCTTATGGCGCGGGGACGTAAGGGTTCGATTTGCTTCTTTCTTGGAACTCCTTCGCTTGGGTTCTTCCTCCTCCTTACCCTATATATCTAAAGCCAACCTCTCGTGTCTTCTGTCCTTACCGTACCTTCCTGTCTGAACCTTCCCTCATAGTCTTATGCCTCATCTTACTTTCTTCCTATCCTATCTCCCTTCTTTACCTCATTTCCCTCCTATCCCCATCGTGCCTCCCACCCACCCTCGCATCTCCCACTTATCCTCCTATCCCCCACCTATTCTACAACATCTCTTCCTTCTTATCCCTCTTTTCTTTCGCAAGGGACTCGAACGCGGTCAGGAGTTCGCGGCAGCCTTCCCGACCCTCTGCGAACGCGCGCCGCCGCCACCACCCGTAGTCAGACGCCCCGTGGAGACCGCTGATTGGTCCTCCCACACCCTCCCAACCGGCCAATCATCGCGAGGCTTCCATTTTCGCCCCTGGGATAACGTAGCTTTGGGTTAAAACACCTGTTTTTTCCTGCGTAAGTGGGAGCCTCCTCCGGATTTTGCTTGTTGGGATGACGCGGCAGAGCGTACGCCATTCCACGGACTTGTGTGACCGCTCTGCCTTCTAAAGGTCGATCCGAGATGGGTCCGTGGCACGCATACCATGGCGGCGCTCGCGTATATCGGCTGCGGTGGAGATTCTTTGGTTTTATTGTTTTTTCTTCTGTTTTTGTGTTTTGTTTTCCGTTTTTTTTCCTTTTTCTTGTTCCATCATTCTTTTGTTTGTTTTCCTTTTTTTTCCTTTTTCTTGTTGGGTCACACTTCGTTCCTCGCATCTTTCCTTCGTGTTTTCTGTTCAGCCCCTTTACCTTTTCTTTCTTTTCTATTTACTACCTAAACGTGGAAGTATTTCTTTCTCTCTCTCTCTCTCTCTCTCTCTCTCTCTCTCTCTCTCTCTCTCTCTCTCTCTCTCTCTCTCTCTCTCTCTCTCTCTCTCTCTCTCTCTCTCTCTATCCCCCCTTCCTCTCCTTCTTCCTCTCGTTATCCATCTATCTGCCCATCTCTCTGTTTATTTTCTTTTCTGCTTTAGTCACTTTCTCCTGTCTCCCTTTTAATCGGCTTTCATTTTAATCCTCTTCCTCACGTCCCTTTCATCTATCTTTCCACGTCTTTCCACATTTCCTTTTCTTCATTTTCTTTATTTTATCCCCCTTCCTTACTTCCTCTACCCAATTTTCACAATATTATTCCCTCTATTTTTCCCTATATCTCTCCTTCCATCCTTTTATCCTTCTCTGATTTCCCCACAATTTTTTTTTTTTGCATTCCCTCCTTTAGCAACTCCTTCCTTTCTCTCATTTAACGCATGTCCCCCGCCTTTCCCTTCTACGTTCTTTCCGTCCTTCCTTTTCTTCTGCTTTTCTTGCTTCCTCCCCTTTCATTGAGCCATGCTATCTCCCATTCTTCTCCTCTTCCCTCGTTTGCTTTTATTTCTATCCTCACTTCTTTTCTTTCTCATTGTCTTTCCATACTTACTTTTTCCAGTTTTTCCTCTAGTTCGGTCCTCCTCTCCTCCTTTTCTACTCTCTTTTCCTCCTCCCTTTCTCCTTCCGTTCCTTTCTCGGTCTTTCGTCTCTTTTACCCTGATTTCCTTCTTCTTTCCTTTTCCCCTTTTCCCTCTCTTTCCCGTCTCCCCTCTTCCCTCTCTTTCTCTCTATTCTCTCCTCCTTCCCTTTTTTCTATTTTCTCTCCCCTTCCCTCTTATTCTTTCATGTCTCCCCTCTTTCTATCTTTTTCCCTCCTCTCTTTCCTTCCTTTTTACCGTCTCTCTCTTACATTCCTTTCTCTCCTTCTTCCCTTTCCACCCCTTCCCTATCTTTTCGTTCTTCTCCCCTTCTCTCTCTTTTTTCTTTTCTCCGCTCCCTCCATCTCTTTCCTTTATCCACCTTCCTCCCTTTCTTCTCCTTTCTCCCCTCCTCCCCTCCCAACATGTCTCTTTCTTCCCGCTCTTCTTATTTCATACCCTCCCTCCTTCTCTTTCCTTTATCTCCTCCCTTCCTTTTCTTCCTTCTCCCCCTCCCTCACTCTCTTCAATACCTTTCTCCCCTTCTCTCCACATCTATCCTTCCCTTCTTCCCCTCCATCCCTCTCTTTCTTGCCTCTCTCCCCCTTCCTCCCTCTCTTCATTTCCTTTCTCCTCTTTTCTCCACATCTATCCTTCCCTTCTTGCCCTCCCTTCCTCTCCTTCTTGCCTCTCTCCCCCTTCCTCCCTTTCTTCATTTCCTTTCTCCTCTTTTCTCCACATCTATCCTTCCCTTCTTCCCCTCCCTCCCTCTCCTTCTTGCCTCTCTCCCCCCTCCTTCCCTCCCTCTCCTTCTTGCCTCTCTCCCCCCTCCTTCCCTCCCTCCCCACCTGTCCTCCTTTAAGCCTCCCGAGTTGAACCATTCACGCTGAGCCGAGGGAAGGGCCAAGGCTCTCGTCTCCCTCCCCTGTGTAGACATACTAATTACCTCTCCCTAAATTGGTATGGTATTATTCAAAACACGGGAGTTATTGGGTGTTTTTCCCATCCGACGTTCGAGAAATCCCGGAGTACCGAATTGGGGATTTCTTTTATTTTTATTTATTTTTTCTCTCTTCTTTAGGGGGGGGGAGACGGATTTTTTTCTCATTTTTTTTTTTGGGGGGGGGGGTAAGAGGGAGGGTAGTGGGAGGGAGGATTTTTGAATGGATTTAGAAAGTATCTTATTTTTTCACGTTATTATTATTATTATTATTATTATTATTATTATTATTATTATTATTATTATTATTATTTAAGGCTATGATCTTACTGTTATGGAACGCATTCACACGCATCATCCCCTTTGCCTTTCTAGTGATAATAAGGAATTAATGGCTGCACTCACAATGGTGTAATTAATCATATTATAATGATTGCTGTCTTTTGTATTGCAACAACTACAACAATGTAATTTTAGCAATATCAGTAATGCTAATATTGATAATCGCACATTGGTGGTTATTATGATGGCCGTAGTGATAATGAATGTGAATTATGTAGATGGTAATCAAAGTACCTGTTGTAATAATGATAATGGTAGTGATAATGGTAATTGTAATGTTATTAGTTATAAGGACAGTAGGGATAAGTAATTGGTGGTTTAACTTTGGAAAAAGGGAGTGATAAAGGTGGAAGTGATGATAATGATCTTTTGATGATGAATGGTGATAATGTAGTGATGATGATGATAATGAATTGATGCTGAAGATAACGGAAGTCCAATATTATAACGGTCCTGAAATCTGTAATGATGCTAGAAACGATAAGAAAAATAAAGTTGAAAAATAAATGATAGATAATAGAATAGATAAACAAACAAATCGAATATAAATAAACAAGCAGATAATAGTTTTCAAAAATTACACTTCCCGCAGCCTCAGTGTGCGCCCCGAGCGGTGCCCTTCGCCTCCGCCACGAAATAACGACTCGTCTCCCCCTCTCTCGCCCCTACAGGAGTGATGGTAGGGTAGCATGGCGGCTGCTCACCACGGGGGCCCTCACCCCATACCAGAGTTCAGGGACGCCGACCATTACTGGGGCTCCAACAACGACCCTGGACACGAGATCATCCGTCCAAAGCCCAGAAGGTAAGTCGTTTTGGTCGTTTTTGTTGTTTTGGTCGTTTTTCCCCTGCTTGGGTCGTTTCGCGTGCTTGGTTCAGTGGGGGTCGTCCGTGTTTGGTTTGTTATTTTTTTTGGGGGGGGTTGTGTGTGTGTGTGTGTGTGTGTGTGTGTGTGTGTGTGTGTGAGAGAGAGAGAGAGAGAGAGAGAGAGAGAGAGAGAGAGAGAGAGAGAGAGAGAGAGAGAGAGAGAGAGAGAGAGAGAGAGAGAGAGAAATAGAGAGGGAGGGAGGGAGTTTGGGGGAGAAATGCGGTATGATGTCAGTAATTTTGGTAAGGCATTAGTTTTTGCGAATATTTTTGACATCGCTTGGTGTTACGCGAGTCCTGCTGATGTCCTGTGAATCGTCATGGCGCGATGGGGGGCCTTCTACTATCGTCTGGGTTACAATTCCCTTCTTTCAGAGTCGTTCCTTTTATCCTATAAATGTATAGGCCTAGAATATTCCCTTAAAAATCTTCCACTTAATTGCATAGGCCTAGAATAGTTCCTTAAGTATCTTTCATACAATTACATAGGCCTAGAATACTTCCTTAAATATCTTCCATTTGATTAAATAGGTCTAGAATATTCCCTTAAGTATACTTCATATAATTGCATAGCTCTAGAATACTCCTCAAAATATCTCTAGAACATTTCTCAAAATATCTTTCGTTTAATTGAATAAATCTAGAATCCTCCCTTAAATATCTTCCACATAATTGCACAGCTCTAGAATATTCCTCAAAATATCTCTCACATCTCTAGATCACAACACTGAATTACACTGACCTCGTATACCGCCTTGGTCATTTAAAAGCAATATAATGGATAAGAACGGTGTCGGATAAGGAGATTTTTAATGAAATAAAGCAATAAATAGGCAGTAAACGATTACGGCCAGAGGTAATAGGAGTTCCTTCTTTAAGATAACCCAATTACAAATGGGGGAAGCTAGAGATTTATTTTGAAGATACGGCTGATCTGATAAGACCGTAAAAGGCTAACCTGGTTTAAAGTGCGGGGAGAATTTACGAGTATTTTTTTTATTTATAGTTCATCAGCTGATAAATGGTTCAAGACAAATTGAAATCGTAACTTGTAATTTCTGATCTTATTTCCGGGTTCACAGATCGATTTTTTTTTTTTTTTTTTTTTTTTTTTTTTTGATGAGAAGGAATTTTAGATATAAGGGAAGGAGGGAAGGAGGGAGGAAAGGAGACCGGGAGATTAAGAGATAGTGAGAGGGATAGAGAGAGAGAGATAGAGAGGAAAACAAGCGAAAGAAATAGGGGAAGAAAAAGAGAGAGAAGGAGAAAGAGAAATAGTAAAAAAAAAGACAAAGAGAAAGAGAGTCAAAGAGAAAAGGAAAGATAAAGATAAGGTAAGACAAAGAGGGAGAGAGAGAAAAGGGAAAAAGAAAAAAGTCAGTGTGTGAGACAGAGACAGCCAGGCAGACAGACTGACAAACAGACAGACACACATACAGAGGCAGGCAGACAGGCAGAAACCGAAAACTGAAACAGAAAACAGAAAACAGAAAATAGAAAATAGAAAACAGAAAAACAGAAAACAAAAGCAGAGAGAGAGAAAGATAAGAGAGGAGTCCAGCGCAAATGAAAATCATTAGTCGACTTATCGGACGCGAACAGTTACCTAATTGCACGAGTCTTCATCCCCTCCCTCTGAATTAAAGAAAAAAAAAAGAAATAGATTTAAAATTCGAGTCACATCAGTCCATAATTAATAGACTTGTCCACTAAGAGAGAAAAACCCCATTTATCTGCTGCCGGAGTCTCTCTCTCTCTCTCTCGCGGGAGAAAGAGAGAAGAAAAAGTGTCTCTCCTTTTGAGTTGAGACAATGTGAGGGTCTAAGACGGGGAGCTAATCCTTCTGAAGACGATCCTTCTTCTTTCTGTTTTTTTCTTTTTTTCTTTTCTTTTATTTTCCTCCCTGTACAGCGCTTGACAAATGATGCTCGTTGCGTTGCATTGGCGGGGTGCGGTGCAAGGGAGTTTGGGCCTTGTTGCGTCGTGTCCAGAGGGTTCGTTTTGGCGTGAGGTCGTTTCAACAGGTGAAGAGGGAGGGGGAGGGGGAGGGGAAGGGATAAGAGGGGGGGTAAGGAAGGAGGGAGAGGGGAGGGGATAAGAGGAGGGGGGGTAAGGAAGGAGGGGGGAGGAGGAGGGCGTTTTTCAAGGTTAATTTCGACACAAAAGTGGCGTTTAATTCCCTTCCTCGTGTTTCTCGCCCTTTCGTGTCAAATGCTGGAGGTTCTCTCGCGTGTGACTTTGAGAAATGGACGAAAAGGTAATCATTGTGGTGTGGTCGACCGTGTGTGAGGGGGAGAGGGAGAGAAAGAGGAGGGAGAGGGAGAGGGGGAGGAAAGGGAAGAAAGAGGAGGGGGGAGAGAAAGAGGGAGAGAGGGAGAGAGATGGGGAGACAGGGAGAGAGATGGAGAGGGAGGGAGAGAGGAAGAGGAAGAGGGGGAGAGGGAGAGAGGAAGAGGGAGAGGGGGAGAGGGAGAGAGAGAGAGAGGAGAAAGAGAGAGAACGGGGAAACAAGAAAAACAATCATAAAAGGCAGAGGGAAAGAGGGAGTGATCTGTCGGGGGATTTGAACCAGAAGAAAGATTGAAAGAACTCGAGGATATGATTGTCTTCCTTCTCTGGGGATGGGGAGGGAGGAGGAGAAAGGGGGGGAGAGAGGGGGGAGGGAGGACACAAGAGAGTCCTATTTGATGTCTCTTTTCCCTTCGTTTCCTTTTCCTTTTCTATTCTTTTTTTTCTATTTCCCGGCTCTTTCCTTCCCTCTCTGCGCTCTCTGTCTGTTTCTCACTTACTCTCTCTCTTTCTCTCTCTCTCTCTCTCTCTCTCTCTCTCTCTCTCTCTCTCTCTCCCTCTCTCTCTCTCTCTCTCTCTCTCTCTCTCTCTCTCTCTCTCTCTCTCTCTCTCCTCGTTTCCTCCTCCCTCTTTCTCTCTTTTTCTCACTTATAACACACACACACTTCCTCTCACTTATCCCCTTTCTTCTTTTTCTTCCTCTCACCTCTCCCCTTCTACCTTCCGTCCCTCCCCCTCTCTTCCTCTCACTTATCCCCTCTCTTCTTCCTCATCCTTCCTCTCCCCTTCTACCTTCCGTCCCTCCCCCTCTCTTCCTCTCACTTATCCCCTCTCTTCTTCGTCCTTCCTCTCCCCTCCTCTCCTCCTTCCTCTCCATACCCCGCCCTCTCTCCCCTCCTCTCCTCCTTCCTCTCCATACCCCGCCCTCTCTCCCCTCCATCACTTCCTGTCTCCCTCACTCTTTCTCCATCGACGCCCCCTCTCGCCCTCACTCCTCCCCCACAAAGGGAATAATTCCGGGTTACGTAACACGCCAGTGACGTCCACCGATGCAGAACAGGTCTTGGCTCCGTTATCTTTAAACTCCCCCCTCCCCCCCCACTCTTCCCCCTCTCCCTCCCCTCTCCTCCCCTCTCCCCCTCGGCCGGTCGTCCTAAAGGGGCCCCGATCACGCGTTAACTCTTAAGTACTGGCATTGCAACTTGGCTTTTTTTTTTTTTTTTTTTTTTTTTTTTTTTTTTTTTTTGGCAAGTTCGCAAGTGTTCGCATTTTCACTCGAAATGCGAAGGGGATTTGTTGCGTGGGAGATAAGGTCCTGTTTCTCTTTCGGGTCGTGCTTGCGCTTGATGGGCTGATCGTGGTTCTCTGTGGCTCTCTTTCTCTCTCTCTTTTTCTTTCTTTGAGTTCTCTCTTTCTTTCATTCTCTGTTTCTTTCTTCCTTCCTTCTCTCTTTCTTTTTTCTTTCTAACTTTTCTTTCTAACTCTTTTATATTTTCTTCTATTCTCTTTCTCCGTATTTCTCTCTCTCTCTCTCTTTCCCTATCCCTCCCCCATCTCCCACTCCCTCTCCCTCTCTCTCTCCCTCTCCCACTCCTTCTCCCTTTCCCTCTCCCACTCCCTCTCCCTTTCCCTACTCCTCCCACCCCCACTCCCTCTCCCTCTATCCCTCCCACTTCCTTTCCCTCTCCCTCCCTCTCCCCCATTTTTCCTCTGTCTTGGTGTAAACTTTTTATCTACAACATTAGCATTCAGTGTGTTCACGTTAACGCATTACCATAATTAGGTAAGCGTGCATAACCGTGAACACATCGAAGATTAGGTTACAGATAGAAGTTCACGAGTAAAATATTCTGTGAACACCCTCGGACGAACATGCCTTCATTTTGTTCTTCGTTATTTGTCGGTGGGCGTGCGTGGGTGTGGCTGCCCGGAGAGGTATTTTGGAATGAATATGATTATGGGTAATTAACGCGTTTCTCAGATTATACCGTCGTGGTGGGACAGACACTGGGAGAGGATGTTAAGAAAAGAAGAGAAAGAAAGAAAGAAAGAAAGAAAGAAAAAACACTTGTAAATGCAGATTTCCGAATTTTTAGATTTAAATGCATCAAGTTATCGATTGTAAATAAACCGTATTTCCCGGTTACTTTAACTTATTAAACCAGTGAACCGTATTCATGTTGACAAATGTAGAAAGGTATGAATGAGAATGATTATCTTCACAATACAAGAGATGTATTTAACGGTTTCGAATATATCTTCGTCAGAAATACCTATTTCGAATATATCTTTCTGACGAAGATATATTCGAAACCGGTCAAATATCTGTGAAGATATTCGTTCTTAGTCATACCTTTCCTATTAAACCAATCAGGTTAGTGATTGTAAACAAGCTGTATTTTCCGGTTTATTTTCCGTATATAGATTTTTTTTCCCTTAAGATTTTCAAAGTCGGCAGAAAATATACTTCCTCTTGAGAAACCTCGGAAGCCCACGTGCCTATGCTGCGGAGGTTTCCAATATTAATTAAACTCCTGACGGTATCTTAATGAGGTGCTGGGCTGGACTGCGCAATATTTAATGACTTTTTGATCGACGGTCATGATTGCCGGGATCTTTCGCTATCTGTTGTTGGGAAAGTGCGTGGATTCGAGTCGGTGTTCCTGTTGGTATGCGTAAATCTGCGTGTTCTGTTTTTCAATTGGATTTTTTTTTTTTTTTTTTTTACGTTTTTAAACTTGTTATTTGGGATGGGTTTGGTATGTGTGTGATTTTTAAAAACTCTTATTTTTTCTTTTTTTTTTCTTCATGACTGAATTATCTCTCGTTTGTCTCAGTTTTTCTTTCTGAAATGTTTTTTTTTATTGTTTATTTCTCAAGTTTGATTTCTTTTCGGTTGTGATTTGCGTTTTTTAAAATCTATATTGATTCGAATTTTTAGTGACACGTTTTGAGAATCATAAACGCTACATAGGGATGAAACGAGGTCTCTATTTTTTTTCTTTTTTTTTGTTGATGAAATGATAGATTGCATTAATTAGGTTATGTTAGGTTGCATTACAGTGTGAATTATTGTTATTATTATTTTTTTTTTTTGTCCATAATACAGGTCATATGAACATGTCTGCTTTGGTTGCCAGATGGGCCATAAATGAATTATTTTGTCAAGAAAATGGGAATTGATAAGTAAGGATAGCAAGGATAATGACGAAGATATTGATGATAATGATTATGCAGGCGGTTGTCATAATGCTGATGGTTTGAAGGGTAATAATGATCATCGTAACGATAATGTGAGTAGTGATGATGATATGTAAAATAGATAGATAAACAAATGAATAGATAAAAAGGAGGAAAAAGGGAATATTAAAAAAGAATGAAGAATGGAAATAGAGAGAGCAAGGAGGAAAAAGAAAAGGTGAAAAAAGGAGGGGGAGGAGGGGGAGATAGCCGAGCCCCTCCCAAGATAACCGTCTTTGGTTGGCAGGTTAGAATTCGCAACCGAACTTATCGTTGCATAAACTTTGCAATTGACGATCGAGAGGGAAGAATAGTAACATGATAATAGCCATCGCTGGAAAATGGAGCAATTGGCAGGTTCTGCCTTGGGTCTTTTATGATTTGTGTACACGTACATATGCATGTATATGCAGAATATATATAATGTGTATGTATGTATGTATATATATATATATATATATATATATATATATATATATATATATATATATATATATATATATATATATATATATATATAAATTAATTGATTAATATATATATAAATTAATTAATATATATATTAATTAATTAATATTAATTAATTAATTAATTAATTAATATATATACATATATATATACATATATATATATATATATATATATATATATATATATATATATATATATATATATTCATATATACGCATATATATGCAAGTATAAAAACACACACACACACACAAACCACAGTCAGAAGCACAAACACATAAACATACAAACATGTATTTGTATCCACTTATAAACACACCCACATACGCGCTTGCGCACATAATCACCGGAAACACTGTGTATGACTTTATCTCTATCCTGTCCAAAAGATTCGCACCCACACGCAAGCAATCGCGGGAACTCGCATTGGCGCCCCTCCACACACTACAAATACACAGGTATACACCACCACTCACAGTCACAATCCTTTACACACAAAGCACACACATATCAACGAGCATACATCTTTCACACACACACACACACACACACACACAAACACACACAACCCCGCGCGTGCGCATGCACCCATGAGATGTACACAATGAAACGCATGTAAGCAATGGCGAAGCGTCAAGCCGAAAAGCGTCTTCAGTGTTTCGGCGAAGTCGGTCAAGGAGATAGCGGCGGCGCGGCGGTCACGCGCCTCCAACAAGCCTTTCATATGCTAATGAGCCTTACAAACGGAAGCGTCCGAGGCGGTAAGGACTACGGGCGAACCCAGCCAGAAGTTGTCGAGGGGTCGCGGCACCTAACTCGCGGGGCGAGAAAGGGTCGCGGGACCCAGAACGCCCGTTGTGAGGCGTCGTAGGGCCTGGACAGCGAGGTAAAGGGCGTCGCGGGTCTTAGATAGCGCGATAATAGGCGTTGTGGGGCCCAAAAGGCGCCTTGAGAGGCGTCGCGGGGCCCAAAAGGCGCCTTGAGAGGTATCACGGGGCCCAAAAGGCGCCTTGAGAGGCGTCGCGGGGCCCAAAAGGCGCCTTGAGAGGTATCACGGGGCCCAAAAGGCGCCTTGAGAGGCGTCGCGAGGCCCAAAGGCGCCTTGAGAGGTATCACGGGGCCCAAAAGGCGCCTTGAGAGGTATCACGGGGCCCAAAAGGCGCCTTGAGAGGCGTCGCGGGGCCCAAAAGGCGCCTTGAGAGGTATCACGGGGCCCAAAAGGCGCCTTGAGAGGTATCACGGGGCCCAAAAGGCGCCTTGAGAGGCGTCGCGGGGCCCAAAAGGCGCCTTGAGAGGTATCACGGGGCCCAAAAGGCGCCTTGAGAGGTATCACGGGGCCCAAAAGGCGCCTTGAGAGGCGTCGCGGGGCCCAAAGGCGCCTTGAGAGGCGTCCGGGCCCAAAAGGCGCCCCGAGAGGCTTCGCGGGGCCCAAAAGGCGTGTCGTTCGGGGCCTCGGTGAGGAGCGAGAGGAAGCGAGTCGCCTCGCCTAATGGACTCGTGCGCTCCGTGAGGCGATGGACGGCGGCGGAGGCGCGTGACCTGTGAATTAGACACTTGGTTAGAGCGAGCGTCAGCCTCCTCCTCGGGGCTCCTTGGGGATTCAGGGGCCCTCGCGCATGCCTGGACGTCGCTGGATATGCCGGCCTCGTACTAATGCATGTCTGAAGTCATGAAGCCACATGTGACCGACATGATCAAGCACCTCGTGTCATGGTCATGCGTCTTGACCAAAGCCCAGGTGTAACTCCGCTTCAGGACGTGTGAGTGAAGCGGCCGACAGAGCGATCGTCCGGCGCCCTCGGAGTGTGAAAGAACATCGTGCAGCTCCACACTTAACTGTTGTTGTATGCAGGCTCAACCGCGTTTACATCGCGCTGGTAACAGGAGAAGACAATGCGCCCGAGTCGTGTTATTCCGATGACGCCATGCACGAGTCTGTGATTTGTCCAGATTAGCCACGATTGGAAGCTGAGTAATAACTCCGGAGATGAAATACGACGTTTCTGCAGACAATAGATCGATTATCCCGGCAGGTGTCGGGAACGGCGGGGAGAACACCCATTACAGGCTCCTCATAGGGAATAAAAACACCAGTATCAATTGTACTGCAAAATTGCCATCACGATTCGGCCGCAAAAAACCGCCCGGGACCAGCCAGAAATGAGGGGATACTTTACCACAAACACGTAACGCATTTCTCGACCCTCTCGTTATCAAGTTCATGATTCAATTTCGGACTCTCGGCTCCGGAACCGACGGACGACATCATGGGAGTTTCTGAATGAAAAAAGGAAAAGAAAGGAGGATTAGAAAGAAAGACGAAAGCAAACGACGTCAGGATCTGGCCCCGCGGCGAAGCGTGAGGAGGGTCACGTGACCACTCTGTGACGTCACAGATCCCGGAGTGTTGCATCATTACGTCACTAGACAAGATGGCGCGACGTGGTCAAGTAGATGCAGTTACTAATAGCTTTGCAGAATGATAAAAACGCTTCTGATCATAAACCCATCAACGAAGCTCATTAATTAAAAATGGTGATTGAGAAATGGCTAGTTTCACCCTTTTTTCGTAATTAAAGGAACCGTTTTATCATGAAGTCCGGACTGAGGCTTAGGTAAGGGTCCGAACCGCCTTGCAATGCACCGCAATACCTGGGTAGAGAGGTCCATCATGTTCTGGAATCATGTTTTGGAGAAGGGGGAGTGGGAACGATGCCACACGCGAAAGGCGAAGTTGCGTTCGCGTCGGGTGAGAAAGGCGTTTCAGCTCTGTCTGTCGGTCTGTCTCTATATTTCGATCTTTCTGTCTGTATGTATGTATATATGTCGGTCTATCTGTTTCTTTGTCTGTCTGTCTCTATCTGTCTCGCTGTCTCTCATGTCTCTCATGTCTTTCTCTCTCTCTCTCTCTCTTTTATATATATATATATATATATATATATATATATATATATATATATATATATATGTATATATATATAGACACACACACACACACACACACACACACACACACACACACACACACACACACACACACACACACACACACACACACACACACACACACACACACACACACATACATCGTTCTCTCTCCCTCGCTGTTTGCCCTTCTCTCTCCTTCTCCCTCTAGGAGCTAAGAAAAAAAAAGTATTACAATATGATTGCATCCGGTCATTTGACACTGATGGTCTTGCAAGATACATGTGTTGCAGTTTGTTGATATATTGCCCCCTCTGCATCATTAGAAAATAAATCATATATGCACAAAGGCAAATAAACCACAGATAACTCCACACCTTAATAGGAGACAGCTGTCCTGCAACATGTCCCATTGTGCCATAATTGTCCCATTGTACCACTTGTCCGAGCTGTGCACCGAGCAGTATAACACTGTAGTACGCATATATAGCGTGTCATTGTAATAATAATCACCGGGGACACATAAACCCGCCAGTGCTTATAGTGTGGACCTCGACAACGAAGATGGACTATGCTGACCGTGATGATGTACAGGAAGGACCCACAATACAATAAGAAATAGTGGATAAGCGATGGTGATGAAAGAGTGGATAAGCGATGGTGATGGAATAGTGGATAAGCGATGTGATGGAATAGTGAATAAGCGATGTGATGAAATAGTGAAAAGCGATGGCGATGAAATAGTGAAAAGCGATGGTGATGAAATGGTGGATAAGCGTTGTAATGAAATAGTGGATAAGCGATGGTGATGAAATAGTGGATAAGCGATGGTGATGAAATAGTGGATAACCGATGGTGATGCAATAGTGGATAAGCGATGGCAATAAAGCTTGTTTCCTCAGACCATGGAGGGGGACGATGGCCTTATTGTACAGGTGCAGAGCCGACGCACTATCTTCCTGTGTGTGTGTGTACAGAGCGAGATCAGCTGTTGTTGATTTGGCTGTCAGCGCGTGTTCATGTAAGCGTGTGTGGTGGAGGTATAGACGAGCTGGTGTCGGGGGGAAAAGGACTGACAGCTGGTGCACATGGTATAAACTGGTTCAGGAACATGGGGTATCTCGGAGTATTTATTTTATCGGCTGCCGAGAGAGAGAGAGAGACTCATGCTACTCTCTCTTTCTCTCTGTCTCTCTGTTTGTCTGTCTCTGTCTTTCTCTCTCTCCCTCTGTCTCTCTTTGTCTCTCTCTGTCTGTCTGACTCTCTCTCCCTCTCTCCCTCCCTCCCTCCCTACCCCTTCCCTCCCTCCCTCTCCCTCCTTCCCTCCTCCCACTCCATCCCACCCCATCCCACTCTTCCCTCCCACCCTCTCCCTCATCCCCCTTTCTCTCTCACACAATTCTTTCTACTTCTCTCTCTCTCCCTCCCTCCCCTTCCCTCTCCATCCTTCCCCCTCTCCCCCTTCCCTCCTCCCACTCCATCCCACCCCATCCCACTCTTCCCTCCCACCCTCTCCCCCATGCCCCCTTTCTCTCTCACACAACTCTTCCTACTTCTCTCTCTCTCACACAATTCTTCCTACTTCTCTCTCTCTCACACAATTCTTCCTACTTCTCTCTCTCTCACACAAATCTTCCTACTTCTCTCTCTCTCTCTCTCTCTCTCTCAGCAAAAAAGCGTCGACATGCACCCCATGCTTAATGCCCGGC
>NC_091554.1:42716354-42723854 GCF_042767895.1 Penaeus vannamei | reverse complement strand
TTGCTTCCTCGACTTGCAGTGTGTGTTTGTTTATCGTTTTTTTGTTTGTACTTTTGTTTACTTTGTGCTGGGTATTCTTTTGAATCGTTTTCTGTAAGGGAGATTTAGGTTTTTGATTTGTTTGTTTGTTTTTTGTTCGTTTGGTGTGACATTTGGTTGTGGTTGCCGTCCGGATTCTGGCGCATCGGAACGTACTGTGAATAATTAAGAATATGTTGACATGTGTTTAGCAACGGCCTGGGATTATGCGTGTTGCTAGGGACTGCAGGGAATTTTAATATGTGACAATTTAATAACATGACGTCTCACCGGACTGTTTGCTCCTGGAGTGACTTCAGTTTCGTTAGAATATGCTTAGCTTTTTTGTTATTTGTATTTGTTGTTAGCTGTTATTTGTATTTGTTATTAGCTGTTATTTTGTTATTTGTATTTGTTATTAGCTGTTATTTTGTTATTTGTATTTGTTATTAGCTGTTATTTTGTTATTTGTATTTGTTATTAGCTGTTATTTTGTTTTTTGTATTTGTTATTAGCTGTTATTTTGATATTTGTATTTGTTATTAGCTGTTATTTTGTTATTGTAGTGGTAGTTGGTAATTCCGTAGGCTTAATTGCACGAAGGCCTTTTGGGAGAATTGTCGTAATGTTACGAGCCCGATTTCGTTCCTTTCGTCCGTTTGTAGTGTGGTGTGACTTCTATTTTCGTTCTTGTTTTTTTTTTTAAATTCATTCGGCTGATTGCCTTATGTCACAAAAATGATCGCATTATCAGCGCGTAGAGTCTGTGACCCTGTATCAGGGCCATGACCCATGGCATGCTCGCTCTGTGGGGCCCCGATCCCTGGCTGTGGGCCCATAATGGCTCTCCTGTAGTAGTATGTTCAACCTCAACCTATTATCAGTTATGTCCTAAGGTCTCGTGTTTCTCCAACTCTAAATTATGAAACCAGTAATTGTCGGGCCGGTGTGGGTCGAGCTCCATGTTATTCTGGCATTAAGAGCCTTCCGATGGGGAGGATTACGGTCTATAGTCCCGTGGCGTCTAGAGGAGCCCGTGAAGTAGCTGGCAGGTCGAAGCCGGGAGGAGGTTTAGTAAGGAGGGGAGGGGAGGGGGTTGGTAAGGGAAGGGGGATGTGGGATGTTCCTCCTTCCTCCTTCTCTTTCTATTCCTCCCTCCGACTCCGTCTTCCTCCTTCTCTTTCTATTCCTCCCTCCGACTCCGTCTTCCTCCTTCTCTTTCTATTCCTCCCTCCGACTCCGTCTTCCTCCTTCTCTTTCTATTCCTCCCTCCGACTCCGTCTCTCTTCTCTCAAACTCCATTCTACTCCTCCCTCGACCTTCCTTCTCTCTTCAATCCCTCCACCTCCCTTAGTGGTCCTCCTCCTCTGCCTCCCGGTCCCTCCTCTTCTTCTTTCTTCTTTTTCTTCTCCTCCTCCTCCTATTCTTCCTTTCCCTCCCAATCCCTTTCTCTGCTCTCTTCCTCCCCCTCCTTCCTCATCCCCCGCCCTCCTCCCCTGCATCCCCCCAATCTCTTCCCCTACCTCTTGCTCCTCCCCCTCCTCTCTTCCTCCTTCTCCTACCCCTCCCTCTCCGCCTCCCGACCCGTTCCCCTATACCCTCCTCCTCCTCCTACCGACCCCTTCCCCTTCCCTTTACCTCCCCCCTCCCTCTCCTCTCCTCTCCCTCCCTCCCGAGCCCTTCCCCTGATCCCCCCCCCCTCCTCCTCCTCCCTCTCCCCTACCAGCCCCTTCTCATACCGGGCACTTCACCCCTCCCATCAACCCTCCCCTCTCCCCTCCCTGTCTCCACAGTCCCCCTCCCCCCTCCCCCTGTACCCTCGCTCCGGGCCGGCCCTGCACTTGTCGATGTTGTTATCAAGGCTTCACTCCGCGGCTGGTTGGGGCGCGGGCAGGAGGGAGCGCGGGAGACTCCGGCCAACGCACGCCATCGCCGTCGATGTATTTATGTCGGGGGGAATAAGCTCTCTTCATGGCTGTAGGATCGATTCCGAAATCCTCCGACAGGCTGCGTTAGGATACAGGGGGATAGGAGGAGGTTTAAAGCCCCGCGCTGGATGTGAGATCCCTCGGATAAAGAGCGATTAAAATGAGGCTCACAAAGCGGAGCAGTTCATATTCAAAACGGTGGCTGACAGTCTGCTTCGAGATCCTTCGATTACATCCGTGTTACGTTGGGGATCCGCGAGAGGGTTGTATATTAGAGAATATGATATAGTCTTCACTTTTTTCGCGTTGAATATTCATCGAAGTAGAGAGAACGTCGTACTTTTATGTTAATTATTCATTATTTTCCCTTTCTATTTTATTCACTGACTATCTGTAGAAAAGAGAAACGTAAAAAAAAAATCCGTCCATACCATAAATATTAATCGAAAAATAGGAAAACAGGATCTAGGACGGGAAGCTCTATGACGTAATGTACATTGTTGCTTGACATATCATCGGTCTTCGGCTTTCTGTTAAGAGAGTCTTAACGGAAAAGGGCTTTGTGTCCTTCGTTGTTCCTCGTCATTACCGTTATCATTACCATATAATCCTCATCATCCCCATCATTATCCACCGTCTGCTCTTCATGAGTATTGTGTCGGATAGACAGACACACGCACACACATACTGTTAATATTATCATTTTTATCATAATTATTATTATTACTGTTACTGTTGTTGTTGCTATTAGCATCGTTATCATTCCTATCATTAATGATCTGATTATTGTTGTTATTATTGTATTTGTTGTTGTTGTTGGTCTTCTTTTTATTATTATTATTATTATCAATGATGATAATATTAATAATTCTAGTAATAATGACTCTTTTTGTTCTTGTTCTTGTTCTTATCTTTCTTGATATTACCATAATCATTATTATTATTATTATTATTATTATTATTATTATCATCATTTTTATTATTATCATTATTATTATCATTGTTATTATGAATCTCATTAATCTTGTTATTATTGTTGTTGTTATCATTATTATTATCAATATTGTTATTGATATCATTATTGTTATTATTATTATTTTATTATTATTATTATTGTTGTTATTATTGTTATTATTACTATTATTATTTCTATTATATCATCACAATTATATATGATGATAATATTTTTCCTTTTTTCATTATTATGATTGCCAGTTATCATATCATATTTATATCATTATTCATATTGTTATCATCATTATTGATATTACTAGTTATTAATTATCTTTACTATTATGTTTTGTTAATTATTAGTAGTATTGTTGTTGATATCATTACTGTTATTATTGTTACTATTATTGTCATTATCATAGTTATTATTGTTAATATTATCATTAATGTTATTATTGTAATTATATTCCTTTTTATAATCATTATTATAATTTAAGCTTTATAGTTTTTTTTTATTATTATTATTATCATTATTATTATTATTATGTTATTATTGATATTATTGTTATTGTTGTTATTACTATTATTATCATTATTATTGTTATCACTAGCATTATTATTACTATTATGATTATCATCATTCTCTTAATACTACTAATGATAATAATGAAGCCGAAAACAATGATTATAATAACAACAATACTTATGTTGATATATTTGATAATGATGTTTATAATGATAATCATTACAATGATGATGATGATAAAAGTAATTATGGCAATGATAATGGTAATGATGAAAATGATGATGATAATGATAATGGAATGATAATAGTAACAATAATGGTGATAATGATAATGCTAATAAGTAGAATATTAAGAATAATACGATAATCGTAATGATAATGATGATGGCAGTAATGATAATAATTACTTGTAATTTGTTATTTTTATTATTATAGTAAGGATAACGGTAATGATAATGATAAAAGCGATAATGGCAATAATGATAACAATGATAATAATAATGATAATAATAATAATAATAATGATAACAATAATGATTATTATTAATATTATTATTAATATTATTATGATGATGATGATGATGATGATGATGATGATGATGATGATGATGATGATGATGATGATGATGATGATGATGATGATGATGATGATGATGATGATGATGATAATGATAATAATAATAATAATAATAATAATAATAATAATAATAATAATAATAATAATAATAATAATAATGATAATAATAATAATGATAATGATAACAATAAGAACAATATTAGTAGTAATAACAATGGTGATGATGATAATGAAAATAACAATGATGATAATAATAATGATAATAATATAGATAATGATAATCATAATGATGATAATGATAATAATAATAATGATAATGATGATAATATTAATGATAATGATAATATTAATAGTGCTGATGATAATAACAGTAATGATAATTATAATAATAATAATGATAATGTGATAATGAAAATAATGATAATAATAATAGTAATAATAATAGTGATAATGATGATAATAATAATGATGATGATAATGAGAGTAATGATGATAATAATGGTAGTAATGATATCAATGAAGGTGATTATTTTGATATAGATTGTAAAGATAATGATGATAATATGACAATGATAGTTGAAATAGAAAAGATCATAATAATGATAATAATAATGATAATAAAGACAATGATAATGATAAGAATAACACTAGTAGTAATGATAATGTTAATAAGAGTAATGATAATAATGATAATGATAATAATTATTAACCTAATAATGATAACAATGATGATATAATGATAATAATTATAATGGTAATAATGATAATGATAATGGTAATAATGATAATAATAATGGTAATAATGATAATAATAATGGTAATAATGATAGTGATAATAATGGTAATAATGATAATGTTGAAATTATCATAGCATAGTAGTAATAATAGTAATGAAAATAATAATGTATAGTAATAGAAATAATGGTAATGATAATTAATACTATCGGTAACCTTCGTAGTAATAAGAAAGATCATGATAATGATGATTGAAATGATAATGATAGTAACAATGATAATAACAATGATGTTAATTATAATGATATTATTATTATTTTATTATTATCATTATTGTTATTGCTATAGAATAACAATAGAAATATGATGAGGATAATAATGAAAATAATACTAATACTAATACTAATAATAGTGATAATAATGATAATAATAAAAAATGAACATAATAGAAATAATAGTTATCATCATCATTATTATCATAATTGTTATTACTAATGTTCATATAATTTTTGTTATTATTATTATTATTATTTATCTTCTTATTGTTGTTGTAGCTATTATTATCATTATTATCATCATCATTTTATTACTATTACTATTATAAAAATAATAATTATTATTATTAACAATATTATCATCATCATTATTATTGTTATCATTATGTTATCATTATTATTAGTCCATCATTATTATTGTTATTGTTGTTATTATTACCTTTCTTAATATTACTATTATTATTATTATTATTATTATTATTATTATTATTATTATTATCGTTATCATCGTGATTATTATAATAATTATTATTATTATTTATATTATTGTTATTGTTATTGTCATTATCGTTATTGCTGTTGTAATCATTATCATTATTATCGTGATAATGAGGATAATGAATATTATAATCAGTAATAGTAATGTGTAGTAGGAGTAGTAGTAGTGATATTGTAATATCAATATTTGTATTATTATTATTATTATTATTATTTTTATTATAATTATTATTAATGTTATTATTAGTAGTACTATATTTATCATCATTATTATTAGTAGTATTAATATTGCTCTTATAATTATCATTAGTAGTAGTAGTATCATGTTCATTATTATTGCTATTATCATCATTATTGCTATTATTACTGGTATTGTTATCATTATTGTCAATCACCATTATCATTGTTGATGTTTTTATACATATATACATATGCATACAATATATATATATATATATATATATATATATATATATATATATATATATATATATATATATATATATATATATAAACACACACACATACATATATAAATTTGGAGAGAGAGAGAGAGAGAGAGAGAGAGAGAGAGAGAGAGAGAGAGAGAGAGAGAGAGAGAGAGAGAGAGAGAGAGAGAGAGAGAGAGAGAGAGAGAGAGAGAGAGAGAGAGAAAGAGGGAGAGGGAGGGAGGGAGGGAGACAGATAAATAGATAGATAGATAGATTAAGATAGACAGATTGAGAGAGAGAGAGAGAGAGAGAGAGAGAGAGAGACAGAGAGACAGAGAGAGAGAGAGAGAGAGAGAGAGAGAGAGAGAGAGAAAGTGAGCCTAGAGGCGGCCATAATGTGACCTAAAGCAAACACGAACGCCCAGACGTGTCGTCCGTTTGACCGCCTTGCCGATCCCTTTTCGGAAATCCCTGTCCATGAACACCCGTGTCCTCTGTTTATCCTCTTCTGCGGCCTTTCCTTTGGCGATTATCTCCATTTTTGGTCACGTGATCCATTGACCCTGTTGCTGGCACGGTGTCACAGCGCGCTCTTGTTTACAGCGAAGTGTGTTACCACCTTGTATGTGAAAGAAGGTATGAATGGGTATGGATATTTTCACCATACGAGAGGTGTAATTGACTGGTTTCGAATATATCCTCCTTAGAAATACGTATATATTCGATACCGGTCAAATACATCTCGTGTCTTGTGAAGATATTCTCATTCATACATTTTTATTCTACATTTGTCAACATGAATACGGTTCGTCCATGATCGTTGTATCCATGTTGACAAAGGTAGAAAAGGTATGAATGAAAATGGATGTCATTACAATACAAGATACATATATTCGAAACCGATCAAATTTATCTCATGTTTTCAGAAGATATCCATTCTCATTCATACTTCTTCTACGTCCATGATCGTTGTATGTGTTAACCGAACTAGCGCAGATGACGGTGTTTATCTCCGGCGAAGTGCCCGAAAGGCGCCCACACGTGATCAAAACGTGTGCACCCGTCTCAGCGCTGGCCGGTGCTTGTTCACACGCTGTGTATACACCTAAATCACGTGAGGCGGGGTCTGTGTACACACCGTACGTGATCGAAGGTGTGTCTTTTTTAGGAGACGTGCAGCTGCGTGTGTACTCTCGCGATGGCGGTGGTAGAGGACAGTGTGGTGAGATGACGAGTGACTGATGCTTATCTTTGGACGTGACACTCGTTAGGGGCTGGCGAAGGGTATGGGTGAGGTTGATGGAGGTGGATTTCGTATGCCGGGGTGGGGTTGGTGGGGGAGGGAGGCGGGGAGGAAAATGGGGAGGTCAGGGTTTGCGTGGCCAGTATGTATGGTTAGGCAATATCTAGGCTTTGCTCTATGCTGGGTTAGAATTTTACGCGTGGTGGAGAGGAGGAGGTTGTGATGAGCCGGTAGACATGCGATGAAGATGATAAACAAACAGGACGGCAAAGCACGCTGCGCTAAAGAAGGGGAAGAGTAAAAGAGAAGCGAGAGATG
>NC_091554.1:42691354-42706354 GCF_042767895.1 Penaeus vannamei | reverse complement strand
AACTTTACGTTTGTGTGTAGTGTTTTGGTACGGTATGGAGGGATAACACATCGTGGGTTCGTTTAGTTTATTTCTTGTTTCTTGTTTTATCATTAGCTTTCTTTTGATGCATTTTCTCATTTAGTGTCCTTCTTTTTTCATATATTTTTTATCCTTTATCAGTGCTTCTTATATGCTATTTTTTTCTTCCATTTCCTTCATTCATCCACCATTCTTTTCGATGTTCTTTCTTTCCTATATTTTTCCCCTCTTTCTTATTCACTTTTCTCCGTTCTGTGTTTTCTTCTCTCCCTCTCCCTTTTCTCCCCCCCTCTCTCTCTCTCTCTTCCCCTCCTTCCTCCCCCCATCCCCATCCCCCCCTCCCCTATCCCCATCCCCCTCCTCCTTCCCCTCCCCTTTCCCCCCCCTTCACCTTCACCTCCCCCCCCCCGATATCTCCCCCTTTCCCCTTAAATCCCCAAGGGCACGGGCCTAAAGCAACCTCCCCCTCCCCCCCTTCCCCCAACATGTAATTACTAATCGCTCCGTGGGACCGAACGGCGCGAGATGTGTGGTCCGGCGGGGAAGAAGGAGGGGAGGAAGATAGAAGGAGAAGAGGAGGAGGAGGAGGAGGATAGGAGAGAAAGAGGAGGAGGAGGGGGAAGGGGAGGAACAAGAGGATGAGGAGGAGGAACAAGAGGGGGAGGAGGAGGAGGAATAGGAGGTTAGGGGTGGGGAAGGAGGTGGTGGAGGAGGAGGAGGATAGAAGGAGAGGAATAGGATGAGGATGAGAAGGAGGACAGAAGGAGAAGAATAGGGGGAGGAGGAGAAAGAGAAGGAGGATGGGGGAAGCAGAATGACAATGATAATGATTATGCTAATAGTGATAGTGATAATGATAACAACAGCAATGGTGATAATGATAACAACAACTGCAACAGCAATAATGATGATTATAATAATGATAATAATGACAATGGTAACGATAGCGATATGGATAATATTGATAAAGAAGAGGCAGAGGGGAAGGAAATGGAGAAGGAGAAAGGAACAGAGAAAGGGAAAGAGAAAGAGAAAAAGAGAAGGGGAGAGAGAAAAAGAGAATGAGAAAGAGAAAAAGAGAGGGAGAAGGAGAAGGAGATAGAGAAAGAGAGAAGGAAAAAGAGAAAGAGAAAGAGAATGAGAATGAGAAAGAGACAGAGAAAAAGAGAAGGAGAAAGAGAAAGAGAAAAAGAGATGGAGACGGAGAGGCGAGGAGATCGGCCGCCTCCAATCCAGCGCCCCACGGCCAGCCTCCTCCTCTGCGGGCCTAATGAACCTTATTAACGCTATTAATAAACCCTTAATTAGGTCCAGATGACAGACAGCCTTTAGAGGGCGCCCACGGAGGTGAGAGCTGGTAATGGAGTAATGGGTTTGATTACTTTCTTTCTTTTGTTTTTCTTTCTTTCTTTTTGTCTTTGTTTCTCTCTCTTTTTTTTCTTTCGCCTTTTCTTTCTACATATATTTCTCTCCCTTTCTTTCCTTCTTTTTTCTGTTTTGCTTTTTCTTTCTGTCTTTGTATCTCTCTTTCCTTCTTTCTTTTTTTCTTTCCATCTTTCTTTCGCCCTTTTTTCTATCTTTCTTTCTTTATTCTGTTTTGCTTTTTCTTTTTGTCTTTTTTCTTTTTTTATTTATTTCTGTTTCTGTTCTATTTGTTTCTGCTTTCCGTTTATTTATTTAGTTTGTGTTAGTTTGTTTGTGTATTTGTTGATGTTTATTTGCTTGCGTGTTATATTAAAGGTGTTTTTGTGTAGAGAAAAAAATCTATTGTAAGAAAGACCGGAAATTTTATTTTATATAAATTATCTTTTAGGATATTAAATTATATCTTGAGACACGTATGAAATTAAATAACAACATCACATTAATCTGATTCCAAGCGCAGAGAATTTCATTATCATTTTTGTCTTCATTAACATTATTGTTTTATATAGCTAATACTTCCTCTGTTATCATTTTCATTATACCCATTACTGTCACATTAAGATATCCTTTGCCACTATTACTTCTAATTAGCAATTAGGAGATTTATCCTTATTGTTTTCTTTTCAAGTTGATTTCTTAAAAGGGTTTTGGTTTAAAGGAAGTAGAAATGTTTTTAATGTCTCGGATTATGGCGGAGAATAAGTTAAATCTGCTTGGTGTAATTGCACTGTGTTCGGGTTTGTATCTAGGCACGTACATTCCTGTGTATACGCGAATACTCATACATACACGCACACACACGCACACACACGAATACGCACGCACGCCCATGCACACACACACACACACACCCACACACACACACACACACACACACACACACACACACACACACACACACACACACACACACACACACACACACACACACACACACACACACACACACACACACACACACACATACACGCGCGCGCGCGCGCGCGCGCACTTACACACATCTACATATATATATTCGTATACATATCCATAAACACATAACCACACACACGCCCACGCACACACCCACAGCAGGAGAACACGCCCACACCACCGCACCCACAGCAGCGATCCTTTCCAAAACACCCTCTCCGTTTCTATAATTTTCCCCGCATCCATTTTTTTCCTTTCTTTTTTTTCTCGTCGGTTCTCGCACTTAACAAGACGAACACGACTCCGCGCACGTGATCCGTGGGAGCCCAAGATGCGAGGGGGTGATACAGCGCGTCTCAAGATGAAATTGTAGCTTCTTCGCCGCCATTAGGGCACGCTCCGGTAGTCTTATCGCCGCCCACGACCCCGGCATCATCAGGGCGGGCGCGAGTCGTAAGCTATCAACGACCATCACGGCCTTTGTGCGCGCGCTCGCTGTGTAGAGAGAGAGATAAGCGGAGGGAGGCTCAATGAGAGATAATTGAATGGCAACAATCACGGAGGGCTATCGCTGTTGCCAAATGGAAGTTTGAGCTTTTTGTTGGTGTGTTTTTTTTTTTCATTATTCTTTCTTGTTGTTATGTTTTCTTCTTTGAATTTTTTCCCCTCTGATTCCTCTTATTCTTCTTCGTCGGGCACACGCTGCGGGGATGGCTTCCCTGTTATTACTAGGATAATGCAAGTGGACATTAGCGATGTATGAAGGCCCGTTCGCGGACGTCTGCGTGGCGAGACATGAACGAACAGACATGAATAAACCCATCTTTCAATTACTCTTTTTTATATTTCTTTTATATCTTTTTTTTTCTCGAGGTAACAGTTCGATAATGGAATTACCTTTCCTCTATCGCGGCGCGCTTATCGGACTATGCTAATGGGGCATTGTCATGCGATATCGACACGGCGCCGGGAACGCTGATGGCACGGATTATGGCGATAGGACATGGATACGTGCAATTGCCCTGTGTTCGTAGGTGTTATTGGCGGCTGTTGCTCTTCTCATCCAATTACCGAGGCGCATTCTCCCGAGGGCGCTCTGCCGAAGGAGGCGCACCCCGTTTCTTATTCTTCGGAGGCGGAGGAACGCCAGTCCCGCCTTCGTTCACATACGCTCACGCACGGAGCGAGCGTCCCCTTTGCGAGGAATGTCTCTTCGGCGTCGGATTAAACGGACGCAGATAGCGTTGGATTGCGACGCGCCGACATTTTTCTGCGGCGCGAAAACACGTTTAGGAGTTATCGTCGCCGGTATTCGACAAGGGCTTATCTCGCGCGAATTCTCGGGACACTGCGCGAAACTCACGTAAGTGATTCTAAAGGGAAACGTGATAAAGAGGCGGAAAAAGCGGCTTAAAAGAAATTAGTGCGTGGAAGAAAGAGAGAAAAGCTAACAGACGCATGAATCTGAATATATATATACATACATACATATATATATATATATATATATATATATATATATACATATATATATATAATATATATATATATATATATATATATATATATATATATATATATATATATATATAAATGCACACACACACACATGTATATATATATATGTTTATATGTATTTTCATACATACGCATGCTTATGCATATATGCATGTGTAAACATACATATACATTATACATATACAGTACATTATACATACATACATACACAGACACACACACACACACACACATATATGTATATATACACATACGCACGTGCATACATACATACGTACATATATACATACATACATACACACACACATACATACATACACACATACATACATTTATGAATATATGCATGCATATACACATAAAAACATATGATACATACATATATATCTATATTTTTATCTGCATTTATTTATCTATCTACCTATCTGTCTATCTATCCACACACATCTACACACACAAATACACGAGTAAAGACAGGTCAACACGCATGTGCTTCCAGTTACACATGTCTGTAGAAAGAACAAAGACAAGGGTAAGATAAGGCAGAAGCAGGTAAAAGAAGCGAGAGAGAGAGAGAGAGAGAGAGAGAGAGAGAGAGAGAGAGAGAGAGAGAGAGGGAGAGGGAGAAGGAGAAGGAGAAGGAGAGGGAGAGGGAGAGGGAGAGGGAGAGAGAGAGAGAGAGGCAGAGGACAAGTCATTCATTGGAAGCAACACAAAGCGCGTCTTGATGATAGGGAATGCAAATGTGTGTGTGTGGGGGGGGAGGGGAGGGGTATAGGTATGGGTATGTGTTGGGGGGAAGGGGTATGTTTGTATGTGTGTTTGTGTGTGGGGGGGTAAGTATGTGGAGTGGTATTTGTGTGCATGTGTGTGTGACTGTGACTCTGCGTGTGTGTGTGTGTGTGTGTGTGTGTGTGTGTGTGTGTGTGTTTGTCTGTGTGCGTGTGAGACTGTGTGTATGTGTGTGTATGTGTGCGTGACTGCATGCGTGCCTGTCTGTTTGTATGTGTGTTTTAGTCCTCCGCCTCCGCAGCCAGCTCTTACTCACACTCCCCCTCCTTATTACCAGCGCTCTTTAACGCTTGTTTATTGCTGTACCCGGCGCATGCACAGGGCCCTCCGTGAGCGATGCGTTGCAGGAAAACACGCTTTGCCTTTGCATAATGGTTCTCTTTTCGTGCCATGCAACCGGTCGTGCATTTTGTTTTCCATCAATAATGTTTCGGGTTTAATTTCAGTGGAGTGTCGACGGACAGAGCTCTCGCACGCGCGCCTGTGTTTAACGTGGGTTTGGGGAATCTGATTCTTTTGGTGTTTTTTTTTCTTTTCTTGTATTCGTTTGAGGATGTTTCCGTAGAGGCGCTTTTAGATTTGTTTTCCTTTTTTTCCTTTTCTTGTGCTAGTCTTTCTACCATCTTCCCTTCTCAGTTCTTCTTTGCTTGTTTTTTCCCTCTCCCTCTTTCATTGTCTCTCCTCCGAGTCCTCTTTTCTTTCCTGTTTCATTCTTATTCCTCCATCTTCAGTCCTTCCTCTTTCCTCCTTCCTTGTCAGTTTCCCTTTTCCTTCTTCTTTGCCACATCCCATTTTCCTCCTCCCTTTCCCCCTGCTTCCTCTCTTCCCCTCTGTCTCCTTCCTTACACCCTGCCCCGTCCCTCCCCCCTTCCCCCCTTCCCCCCAGATCCCCCGCCACGTCACAGTCTTTGTTTTTTATTTGTTTATTTTTTATGGTGCTGAGCGCTGGAACAGATTTGGTCTATCGCAACGGAAAAGGAAGAAGGATTTTTTTTCTTTTATTGGAAGAAGATCCTTTTTGGTTCTTGACGTTTTTAATAGATTTTTTGTTTTTGTTTTTTTAGTTTTAGGTCATCTAACTGGAAAAGGAATAGACGCAGTATTTTGCTTATCTTTTATCTATTCGCTGTGTCTTTAGACCGCATTATGCTGATTTACTATGATTATTGTATCTTTTAATAACTTAATGCCCCTTTCTTATATTTATGTGCTAGCATATCTTCAGCGGAAATTAAAGAAAAGAAATTAAAGGTCTTCTGTTTGTTATTCAAGACCAGTCAGCTGACTCCTAATACTTATGCATGCCATACGTAAAGGGAGATCGTAACCCCCGCTAATTCTCTTTCTTTTGTTTTGCAGGTAAGAGGAATGCGAAGCGGCTCAGGTGGAGATGGTAAGAGTATCCGAGCTTTTAACCCGTAGCGTCTGATCCTATTTGATTAGGATCTTATGAGATCTAATCACAGAAAAGGATGAGAAAAAGCACTACAACTGAGGTATTTATAAATG
Source organism: Penaeus vannamei (assembly GCF_042767895.1). Taxonomy (NCBI): domain Eukaryota; kingdom Metazoa; phylum Arthropoda; class Malacostraca; order Decapoda; family Penaeidae; genus Penaeus; species Penaeus vannamei. The sequence goes on along the minus strand of NC_091554.1, from coordinate 42,700,177 downwards.
GAAAGAAGGAGAGAGAGAGAGAGAGAGAGAGAGAGAGAGAGAGAGAGAGAGAGAGAGAGAGAGAGAGAGAGAGAGAGAGAGATAGAGAGAGAGAGAGAGAGAGAGAGAGAGAGAGAGAGAGAGAGAGAGAGAGAGAGAGAGAGAGAGAGAGAGAGAGAGAGAGAGGTGTGAGAATGAAAGAATGGGTGAAGTGAAAGAGAAGTGAGAGAAGGAAAAGAGGATTTTTTTTTTGTATATTTAGTTATGCAAAAATCTCGACACGTCCCAAGCAAAAGGCGAATTGCATTAAATGACCTGATAGTGCGAGGGCTACAAGGCTCAGTGCAGACAGGCCGAGGGAGCTCTGCATACGAGAGCGCATTTGAGAAAAGAAAGTAATCTTAATTACGATTCCTCTCTTCTCTTGCGTTCTCCCGCCTTCCCTCCCCTTCATCCCACTTACTTCCGTTCCCTCCTTCCCTCCCTCTCTCCCTATTTCTCGGTATACTGCATCCCTCCCTCCCCATCCCTCACTATATTACCTCCCTCTCTCTCTTCCTCCCTATGCCTCCCTCCTTCACCCATCCTCCCGCCCCCTCTCCCTTCCTTCTTATGTTTCCTTACCTCTTTTCTCTCCCTATCCCTCTCTAGCTCTCCCTTATCCCTCCCTATCCCCTATACCTCCTTATCTCTCCTATCCATCCCAATCTCTCCCTACCCCTCCCTATCTCTCCCTATCCCTCCCTATCTCTCCCTATCCTTCTCTCTCTCCTACCCCTCCCAATCTCTCCCAATCCTTCCCTATCCCTCCCTTTCTCTCCCTATCCCTCCCTCTCCCCCTCCTCCAATTAGAGATGCAACGCGACAAGATAAAAAGGGTTCAGACGAGAAACCCGAGAGCGTGTCGGGTTCTCGCATGACCACCGCCGGCACCAGACGGGCCAGCCGCAGCAGCCCCGAAGACAAGGGGAGTTTGAACCCGTGCCAGACCCGTGCATCCCGGCCGGGCGCGCTCGGCTAGGCCCCTTTCGCTTGTGCGCGCTCTCTCTCTCTCTCTCTCCGTGCTTTTAGTTTCTGCTGTTTTGCTCTTTTCGGTTCGTTTCTTTTCTTCGATTCTTCGATTCTTTTCTTCGGTTCTTCTTCTGTTCTTCTCTTCTACCTATCTCATCTTCTTTTCTTTCCTCTTCTCCTCCCGTTCCCTGCGTTCCCTTCCTCGAGTTTGCCTTTCATCCCATCTCCCCGTGTCTCACTTCTTGTCTTTCTTTCCTTTTCTATTCTGTTTCTGCCTCATTCCTCTCTTTCCATCTCTTTTTCCCACTTGCTTCTCCTGGATTCCAGGCGCAACGTCTTCCTCTTCTCTTCCTCATTCCTCTTTCTCCCTCTTCCTCTTCCTCGTTCCTCCCTCTACTTCTCCCTCATTCCTCTTTCTCCCTCTCCCTCTTCCTCATTCCTCTTTCTCCCTCTCCCTCTCCCTCATTCCTCCTTCTCCCTCTCCCTCTTCCTCATTCCTCCCTCTCCCTCATCCCTCCCTCCCTCCCTCCCCGCCTTCCAGTCCCGGCGTCTTCCTCGCCCACGCCCTCGGCGCCCTCGTCTCGTCTCGGCGGCTGCCTGGTCGACGTATGCCTATTGTCTGGTGTCTGAGGGCGTGTTTTTCTGGTTTTTCTTTTTATTGGCAGATGTCTTCCTCAGTGTGTGTGTGTTTTTTTTAATAGAGGTCTTCCTCTGTTTTCTTTTTTTTTTTCTTTTTTTTTATGTCTTCCTCTGTTTTTTTTTTTTTTTTTTTTTTTTTTTTTCTTTTGAAGAAGAGAGAGAAAGAGGGGAGGGGGAATAAAGAAAGGAGGTAGAGATAGGAGGAAGGGAGGAAGGGAGGGAGGGAGAGATGAGAGGGAGGGAGTGATGAGAAGGTAGGGAGGGAGGGAGAAATGAGAAATGAGAAGGATGGAGGGAGGGAGAAATGAGGAGGGAGGGAGGGGGATAGATGAGAGGGAGTGAGATATGAGAGGGAGGGGGAAGGGAGGAGAGATGAGAGGGAGCGAGAAATGAGGGGGGAGAGAAGAGAGGCAGAGAGGGAGAGATGGGAGGGAGGGGGGGAGGGAGGGAGAGATGAGAGGGAGCGAGATAGAGATAGAGAGAGAGAGAGAGATGAGAGGAAGGGAGAGATGAGAGTGAGAGATTCGAGAGAGGGAGGGAGCGATGAGAGGGAGGGAGGGAGGGAGGGAGGCGGAGGGGCATCATACCGTTAGCGAGGCCTGGCCGGGAGCGCGTCCAGTCGGTGTAATTAATCCACTCGATCATATTATCTTTGCGTCAGGAGGAATGCGGTTCCAGATTATCTCCGGGAGATTGGATTGAAGAAGATCGTCGTTTGGATTATCTTCCTTTTTCTCTTTTCTAGCTTGTTTCTCCTTCTTCTTCTTCATGTTCTTGTTTTGTTTGGATTATCTTCTTTTTTCTCTATCATATTTTTACTTCTTTGTGTTCTTTTTTTTCTTTTTTTTGGAAGATTGGATTGAAGAAGATCGTCGTTTGGATTATCTTCCTTTTTCTCTTTTCTAGTTTGTTTCTTCTTCTTCTTCGTGTTTTTTTTCTTTCTTTTCTTTTCTTTGGAAGATTGGATTGAAGATCGTCGTTTGGATTATCTGCTTATTTCTCTGTCTTATTTTGTTTCTTCTTCTTCTTTATATATATTTTTTCTTTTCTTTGGAAGACTGGATTGAAGAACGTCGTTGGATTATCTTACTTCTCATTCTTTCCTTCTTTTTCTTCCTTTTTTTTTGCTTCTTCCTCTGTTTTTCGTCTTCCTCCTTCTACTCTTCTTCGTTTTCTTCTCATCCGTCTTCTTCATTTTTCTCCTCCGTCTTCTTCATCGTCATCTTCATTGGTATTCTTTTTTCCTATTCTTTCAGGATCACCCTCTTGTGCTTCTTCTCCTCTCTCCCTTCCCTTTATTTCTACCTTTACCTTTTCTTCCTCTATCTCCTCCTCCTCTTCTTTTTCCTCTTTCCATCTTTCTTCATCTGTTTATTTTTTCCTTCTCTTCTTATTATACTTCGTTTCTCGTCTTCGGTCACGCGTATAAATCATAAATCTTTTGAGTTTAAAACATAATTTAATCGTTGCATTTCCTTCACACGTTTTCTGACGTTCAGGTTTATAGATTAATATAACGATTTATTAGTTTTAGGAACGAGAACGAATCAATAAATTCAGTTATTTAATCGGATAGATCATTTCAAATCAAACAAGATTCCAAACTGTATCACTGTGTTATATGTATATATTTATCTATTTATCTACGTATCAATCGATGTGAATTATGTTTAATTATTCGTTTTATATTTATTAACATATTTTGCTTTTAGACATTTTTTTTTAATTATTTTTCCTTTTCTTTTTTCACTTCTCAATCCGTAACATTACGTCATTTACTCTTAAAAACTAGATTATTTTATTTTGTTTATCCTTTATATTGTTTTTGTTTGGAAAAGAGGGAAATTTAAAAATCGATATATATTTTTTTTTTTGGGGGGGGGGTTAAGGGATTTAAAATTAAAGTGAGAAACGTTGAAGTTGATATCTTGGGGGTCCAAAATTTTAAGGAAATATATTTCAGGGTCTTAGAAGTATAACATCAGCACTTTGTCTACGAAATATAAAACCCAAAATCTATATTCTCATCCGAATATACGAGCGGACGCTTTGCATTTCGCGTGTTGTTAAATAAGGAAAGTTACACGCGTGTGTTTACGAATGAGAGGTTGTTAACACGCGTTCCTCGCTCTTCCTGGCCGGGCGATGTGTCATCTCTCTCGCACGCCGGGGAATGTTAAGAGCCGCTCTTATCTCGGGCCGGGGATGTTTACTCGGTCGTCGGCGGGGTGTATGGTCTTGGTCCCTGGAGGTGTCACATGCGCGAGAATTTGGGTGTGGGAGGGGCGGTGGGTGGTGGGCGGAGGGGGGGAGGGGGGAGGGGGAAGGGGGAAGGGGGAGGTGTATAAATGCATGAAATGTATAAAATGGTTGGATAAGATGGAAGGGGAGGTGGGAGGGAAGAGGGTGTGGGAGGAGTGAGGGATTAGAGAGATGGGCGGAAGTAGAGAAAGATGGAGATGAAGAAGATATAGATGGAAGTGATGATGAAGATGAAGAGAAAGAGAAAGATCAAGAGGAAGAGTAAAAACATATACACCGCTACACCGTTCGCATCCTCGTGTGAATGCAACACCTCTTCCCCGAGTCCTTCGAGCGGATCTCCCAACCAAGAGCCAGCGTGTGTAAGTAAAAGGCTCCGAGGCATCTCTCGCCCTCACAAAGTGTATTGGATTTCACACCTTAACGCCCTCGGAGGCCTTGCGATTCCCAGCGCATCCCCCCCCCCCCCTATCCACGCCCGCCCGCCCGCCCGCCCGTCCATACGCGCGAGGCAATCCTTATTCATAGCACCATCGACGCTCCGTACATTATGCACGCTCGCCTCCCCGTCCGCGCTTAGTCTCGAGCGTGTGAAGGAAATGTTGTGATAAAGCGGCCGTTTATTAAGACCGAGTTCTATGTTTAGCGCTTTTCTGCTACGCTCTCTCGTCGGGCTTAAGCTGGCGGTCCCTTCGTCTGTACCCTCTTCGTACCCTCGCCATAAAGTCTTTGAACCTTCGCCGCGGTGGAGCCTTTGGAAGGTCTCATCTCACGCCGGGGAACTGGAGCAATGGAGGCAACATTGCACCCATCGATCTTGGTCGCTGTTGCTATGTTTTGGATCGAAATAAAATTATTTTCGTGTCGTTTTCAGAGTGAAGGAAGGAAGGAAGAGGGTGTATATGTAGATGTATTGTATAGGTGTGCGTGGGTGTAATTTCGTAATGATCCAATTTATAGCAAGATCTGCTATGCAAAAAGTACATAGCTGCATAGATGAGTAAACCAGGAAATTGATAAATAGATACCTAAATCGATAGATTAAATGTGCGATGCTATGTGCGCTTACGCATGTGGTGTCTGGTGGTCCCCGTACGTGATATGATAACATATACGATGCTCAAATACGGTGCAGCGCGGGCTGGCTGGCATGTGCCGGGGTGACCCACTCTCCAAGTATTACGCAGGGCATTAAAACACGCGTCCGTTTGCGAATACGTGTCAGGCATTACGGAAAGAGGGGCTGGCTGAAGAGGGCGGGGGGAGGGATGTCATTAGATTCGTTCGATACGTATTAATTATCGGGGAAAAGACCTTTATGCGGTTTCGGCGATGGCACAAGCGGGCGGATGCCATAAAGAGCCGAGTGTGCTTGGCTGTAAAGACGGTTAATGCCGACGGCGAGGCGATAAGACGGAGAATGCCGTGCTTGGATGCACTGTATATCTTAATGTCAAAAGGAAAAGAATACGATTTTTCACTCCGCGGCCTTAAACCAGAAACGAAAGTCATTACAGAGTACGGAATATTTTCCTTTTAAAAGAATTAATTTCGGGAGGTAATAGATATACTCCTTTTCGTCGCCTTTACCCGTCCCCATAGTGTCCGACGCCCCTTTTTTTAATCGCACGCATAATTAATCACCATTTTTTTTTTTTTTTTTTGAATTTTCACTTACGCGGCCGTCGGCGTGTTCTGAATATTCGGCGCCATTTTTGCCTTATTCTTTTCTCTTCTTTATTGCAATATTTCCATTGTTTGCCGCGATTTCACAGCTCAGGTGCGGCGAACATGGCTTAGCGAGATCCTGTTTCGCGAACGGGATTTTTATTTTCATTTTTTTTTCTCTCTCTCTCTCTCTTCTTGATATGAATTTTACACTTTTGCTGTTGGTTATTTTTGGAGGGATCGTGCCCGTGGTGTCGTCTGTGGGCCGGGTCAGTGCTCTCCCCTTTATTCTCTCTCTCTCTCTCTCTGTCTTTCTCTGTCTATGTTTGTCTATCTTTGTCTATCTCTCTCTGTCGCTCTCTGTCTTTCTGTCTCTCTCTCTCTCTGTCTTTGTCTATCTCTGTCTCTCTCTGTCTTTCTGTCTCTCTTTGTCTTTTTGTCTCTCTTTGTATGTCTGTCTGTCTCTCTCTGTATGTCTGTCTGTCTCTGTCTCTCTCTGTCTCTCTCTGTCTCTCTCTCTCTCTCTCTCTCTCTCTCTCTCTCTCTCTCTCTCTCTCTCTCTCTCTCTCTCTCTCTCTCTCTCTCTCTCTCTCTCTCTCTTTCGCCCGCCCTCCTCTTCTTCCTCTTCGTCTTCCTCATGCCCCTCTTCTTCTTCTGAGGTCTTTCTTCTTTTGGTCAGACCTTATATATTTTTTCACGCGAGAAAAGAAAATCTTCGATGATCTAAAAAGATAGAGAGAGAGATAGAAAAAAAAGTTTCTCCTGCTAATATGGAGAAAGATATTTCGCCTCATTATTCTGGCAGCGTTTGAAAGGCCAACACATTGACCGTAAACAAGGCAATTGGTGGTTTTCCATTTTCCATTTTTGTTCTGTAATTGCCGGCCAGTTTCGTCGGATGACTGCGAGCAACTATTATCATTGTTGTTATTATTGTTTTCTGTCGTTTTTGGCATGTTTTTTTTTTTTTTTTTTCCTCTGAAGAAGGCTTCAGGTATCGACGGTTCCCTTTTTTGGATTTATTTTCCCCTGATTTTTCTCTTCTTTCCTTTTCTCCCCCCCCTCTCCTCTCTCTCCTCTCCTCTCCTCTCTCTCTCTCTCTCTCTCTCTCTCTCTCTCTCTCTCTCTCTCTCTCTCTCTCTCTCTCTCTCTCTCTCTCTCTCTCTCTCTCTCTCTCTCTCTCTCTCTCTCTCTCTCTCGTTGTCAGACAGCTTCAAGTATCGACTTTTTTTCTTCTTTATTTTTCTTCTCGTTTTTTTCTTCGTTCCCAGACAGCCTTTATGTATTAAGACAATAAGGCAGTAAAAGGAGGCAATAAACTGGGCGGGATATTGCGATTCGAAAATTTTCCTTCGCTTGTTTGCTCTTCTGTTGTCATTCAGTTCTATTTTTTTTCATTAGTTCTTTTTCGTTATTCCTCCTTTCGTATTTTTTTGAATTTTAAGGTTTTGTTTGGCTTCTTCACGTTCTAGGAAGGGGTTTTATTTTTTTTTTTATATTTCTTTTTATTATTATTGTGCGTGATTGGGTGGTACTTTTTGAGAGATTACCATACGCTATGTTCTTTTCTTGATGAATATTTTTGAGAAAGATTCAACGAATTTTTTTTTATTAGTATTGTTGTTCCTTATATTATTCATAGATTGCTCTCATTATCATAGTAATATGATGGTGATGATAATGATTATGATATTTCTACTAATGCTGAAGACAGTAATAAAAATAAGTCATAGAAATAATCGTTATGGTAATGGTTATGATGAATGTCGTGACACCAAAAGTCGTAATTATCATTATTCTGTTATTATTGTTATCACCATTCATCATCATCATCATCGTAATTGCTATTGTTATTAATTATTATTATTATTATTATTATTATTATTATTATTATTATTATTATTATTATTATTATTATTAGGTTATTTTTACCATTATTATTGTTTTTTTGTCGAAAAAAATTATTTTTGCTGCCATCATGACTCTTACCAATACCAGTATTATTACCAATTATTTTAAGATCATTTTTAGTAAGCACAATAATCTGATTGGAATTTACGGACTTTTATTCTTTAGGTTATTTGCTATATATATATGTATAGATAGATCGATAGATAGATCGAAAGAAAAAAAATAAAGAGATTAGAAAGAAAGACAGATAGATATATATAGAGAGAGAGATAGAAAGAAAGATAACTAGTAAGATGGATAGATAGATATGTAAGTCTGTAAGTAAGCCTAATGGGAAAGACCCAACCATCACCCCTCCCCCCCATAAAAAAGATGATCACAGCTGATATCGGACTTTCGGAAAGAGAATGTCCCCCCCCCTCCCTATTTCGACCCCCCCCTTCCATTTCGACCCCGACCCCTCCTGCCAATTCGACCTCCCCCTGTTAATTCGACCTCCCCCTGCCATTTCGACCCCCACCCCTCCTGCCAATTCGACCCCCGCCCCTCCTGCCAATTCGACCTCCCCCTCCCCCCTGCCATTTCGACCTCCCCCTCCCCCTGCCATTTCGACCTCCCCCTCTCCCCCTTCCATTTCGACCTCCCCCCTCCCCCCTGCCATTTCGACCTCCCCCCTCCCCCCCCTCCCCCTGCCATTTGGAGGACATTAGGCCGACGCCGAGACCAGGAGCGAGAGGCCAGACGAGTGACCTGCCTGCCCACCTGAGCCTACCCCGGGGGGACCGTCGCCCTCGTGTGCGCATACCTGGGCATACTCGAGAATACCACCGCATTCCTGGGGCGCCGTCTGTTTGTTTGGGCTGCGTTTGTTGTCTTCGTTTGGTGGGGTGTTTGATTTGTTTGGGGGTTTTCGTTTGTTTGTTTGTTCTGCTGGAGTCGTTTGGGCGTTGGTTAGAATTTTGTTTTTGGGGGTGTTGTTATTTTTTTTGGGGGGGGGGAGGGCGTTATTTTTTTTTTTTGCTTTTTGTTTGGGTGTGTTTGTTCGTTAGTGTCTTTATTTTTTCTGCTTACTCTACTTGTTTTCCATTGTTCTTAATTTTACCATTAGTATTATTAATGTTGTTATTATTATTGTCGTTGTTTTTACTGTATACGTGCTGTATAACATTGTCAATTGTACTTTCCTTAAGATTTAATAATTGTAACGTATATTTGACAAGTATTATCACACGCACACGCAAACAAACAAACAAACAAACAAACAAGCGCACACACACACACACACACACGGACAAGCCACAAGTTTCCATGCAAGTTGTCCGTTTGTGGTCAATGCTCGCCAGTGTTGCTCTC
>NC_091554.1:42678854-42683854 GCF_042767895.1 Penaeus vannamei | reverse complement strand
CACACACACACACACACACACACACACACACACACACACACACACACACATACACACACACACACACACACACACACACACACACATACACGTGTGTGTATGTGTGTGTGTGTCTCTCTATATATATATATGTTTACAAATTATATATATATATGTATATATATATATTTATATATGTATATATATATATATATATATATATATATATTTGTTTATTTATTTATTTATTTATTCCGTGGAAAGCGGCTTTGTATTCACAACAAAATCCGATGCAATGTTTTGGCTAATACGAAGGAGGGAGAGAGTGGGTGTCCCAATGAGAGAAAGAGGGAGGATACATGCAGAAGAGAAGCAGAAGGAAAGGAGAGACAGAATGAGGGAAAGTAAAGTAGAAATAAAAGAAACCGAAGAAAGGATCATAGAATGTGAGGGAAACGAGAGAGGAAAGGAGACAGGGAAAATATGAGAAAAGAGGGGGAAGCGAAGGAAAGGAGACAGGGAAAATATGAGAAAAGAGGGGGAAGCGAGACGGGGGAAAGAAGAACGGGGATCAGGGAATACGAAAGAAGGAGAGAGGAAAGGAGACGAGGAAAATGGTAGAGAAGAGGGGAAGCGGGAGAGGGAAAGAAGAGCGGGGATTGGCGAATAAGAAAACGCCAGTGCAAATCGCTAATCGCAAATTCCAGGCAGACACGCAGGTTCGAGCAAATCCTCTGACCAGGCGGTTCGAAGCAGAAGGTGAACCGGGTTTGCTTTTCCGCGCCTCCCTCCTCTCTCTCTTTCTGTGTCTGTTTGTCTGTCTCTCTCTGTCTGTTTGTGTGTATGTCTCTGTCTCTGTTTCTCTCTTTCGTGCTCTCTCTGTCTCTGTCTCTCTTTCTCCATTTTCTTCTTCATTTATTTTTCTTCTTCCTCCTCCTCCCCATTCCTCCTCTTCCACCTCCTCATTCTTCTCCTCTCCCCCCCCCCTCCTTCGCGGTCGGCGTCGGGACCAATGTCGGCGTCGGCGGTGGTGGTGGTGTTGCCGACCGACCGTGGCTCTTGGGCGGTGTTGCGGACGTGGCCTCGATTCGCCGCCGCGGTGTTGGCATCACCACGGCCTCTTCTCGTCGCTTCGTCTCGCCTTCCCTTGTTCTCTCATACTTTTTTCTTTCTTTCTCTCTCTGTCCCTTTCTTTCTCTGTCTCTTGATTTCTTTCTCTGTCTCTTTCTTTCTTTTTCTCTGTCTCTTTCTTTCTCTTTCTGTTTCTCTCTCTCTCTGTCTGTCTCTCTCTCTCTCTCTCTCTCTCTCTCTCTTGCTCTCTCTCTCTCTCCCCCTCTTTCTCTCTCTCTCTCTCTCCCTCTCTCCCCCTCTCCCTCCCCCTCTCCCTCCCTCTCTCCCTCCCTCTCTCCCTCCCTTCCTCCCTCCCTTCCTCCCTTCCTCCCTCCCTCCCTCCCTCCCTCCCTCCCCCCCCCCCTCTCCCTCTCTCTCTCCCTCCCTCCCTCCCTCTCTCCCTTCCCCCCTCTCCTCCCTCCCTCCCTCCCTCTCTCCCACTCTCTCCCTCCCTCTCTCTTTCTTTCTCTCCCTCTCGCCACCGTCACTCGTCCGCCTCGTCCCTTTCGTTGCAATGGCGGTCGAGGGTTTGGCCTGTGTCTGGTCAGTGCGGAGAGGATTTTTTTTTCTTTCTTTGTTTTATTACGTATTTATTCTTTTGTCGTTATTCGTGTTCTTGTTGTATTTAGTTTGTGTGGAATGGATGATTGATGATGTATTATTAATGATTATTTTTCTTTCTTTCTTTTTATTTATTTATTTATTATTATTATTCTTAATTGGAATATGTAATCGGTAATGTTAAGTAAGCGTGCTCGTTTTTTTAATTTTCTTTGATTCTACTTTTTTTTGCGAAATAATTGGCAATCTTATGTAAGGTTGTCAGTTTTTTTTTTAACTATTTTCCGAAGGTGCTTTTATTCTTCGAAGGATATCCGAAGAAATATCCACATATCCACTTATCCACCTCAGCCTTAATCCACTTGTCAATCCGCTTCTCGATTTATCCAGATGTGGATCGACCGGTCCATCCGGTATGCCACCTTATCCATCATTACCTTAATGCGGGTAATTAATCCAATGATTAGTTTGGATGTCGATGAGAAAATCAATTAAAGCTTGATATGTCGTGTGGATTTGGGGGATTAGTTTTTATTTTTATTTTTATTTTTCGTTAGTATTTAATAAATTGTAAATAAAGTCGAGTAAAGTGTGATATGAAGGAAATTGCAAGAGCGAGGAAGACGTTAATGAGACGCGAAAGTTAATTTACAGACAAGCGTGGAAAAGGTTCTTAATTAGTTTTTTTTCCTATGTTTTTTGTTTTTAATCTCGGGAGTATATGAAATAAGTCCTTAATTATCTCCGCAAATAAAGCATCATCATCCACGCTTGGCTTGAGACTCGGGGAAATTATGTCTACTTTTTTTTTTTTTTTTACCGAGACAGTGTTACCAGTACTTAGGAAAATAACTAGAGAGAGTACCGTCGTAGAAGGTGCCAGGGGGTTGCTGTTCTTATCTGGTAATGCGCCATCGTTCGGAAAAAGAAGGAAAAATATCGATGTGACGAGATGATTGAAAAAACAAAAAACAAAAGGGAAATGAGAGAAGGGAAGGGGAAATGTGTGATTATTTGCGAGTCATTTCACCACGAGAGAGAGAGTGTCATAGACCGAGGAATGTCTTGAGAAACGCGGAATTCCACGGAGTTGGCAGTAACGTTAAAGGACGAGTGTGCGCGGCGTGGTCAGCCTGTGCTACTTTCTTGTCGGGACCGAATCCTAGCGCTGAGGGAAACGGAGGGTCGGTCTCGGTGACTTTCGGACCTTCGGAAGCACTTGCAGGATGTGCACTGGAGGATATAGCGCGCGTAAGGAAGCAGTTCCGCCCTGGTGTTCGCCGGAGAAAGTCGACGGGCGAAGCGAAGGTCGGGCGAAGTCAAGGCCAGGATGACACGTTCGGACGTCGGAGGTGTAACTCATCTGCGGGCCGCCTCTAGCCAGAAGTCAGTAAAAAATACTAATAGCTCCTTCCAGCAGCCCGAGCTTGACCCCAGCACCCTCACTGGCCCCGCTGTCAGCACCTGATATACGATCTTGATCCTTGTGTTGCGCCATCAAAAAGCCCGGTGTTGTATGATTGTCACATGTGGTTACGTCTCCCGGGTGCCATGAGAACCAACGCCACCGGACCTTCCTGGAGCATTACGGCCGACGCCACGCTGCATCAACATTACGGGGGGAATGCGATGCTTGCTGAGGGGCCCGGTGAATCACCGCGAATGGCCTGCCGAAGCATAATGGAAATAACCACCTGACACTCCTGTGATGGAACGGCGACACGCTGACTGAGTGGCCCGGCGTGGCGCTCGAGAAAGCCCGAGAGTGTTCGTGCCAGCCAGCGGATCGCCAGGCGGTCATGGACTCGCTATCGCAACACGAAATCGGAATCTCTCCCCCGTGCTATCCAGTAATTATGGGCCGTGGCGTACCTGGCCATCAGCAGGGCATCAGTCAGCGCTACCCTTGCTGTGGTCTACTGTGTTGAGCCCCGCCACCAGACGCACCAGTCAATGAGCCGAGACCGGGGCCGAGAAAAGATAATATTTTCAGGATCCTGTTAACGTTCTGGCTTGTGATTAGTGTTGCAGTATATCAGGGCACGGGAGGCACGAGGAGATATTTTCCGTCGTCAGTATACTGATTAGAACGAAGGATTAGACGTATCCACTGCTGTTGCTATGGTATTTTTTAGCCACACTTAATGAAGTTTTTTAATAATGAGTTTTCACAAATAACTGAATATATATTTCCCGCAAACGTACCATTACTCGGACAAACATTTTTTTCTTTCGACAAACAAATATAATCATCATTTAGGTTGCTACTGGTGTCAGAACGGCGTCCAGGGAGCTTGCATGTCCACATTCTTGCGTATGTTGCTGTGTGTGTGTGTGTGTGTGTGTGTGTGTGTGTGTGTGTGTGTGTGTGTGTGTGTGTGTGTGTGTGTGTGTGTGTGTGTGTGTGTGTGTGTGTGTGTGTGTGTGTGTGTGTGTGTGTGGATTTAGACTTCACTTCAATGTGTATTGGCAGGTATGGTGTGCGTAGTGTGTATGTATGCGTATGCATTCATGTGTAGTTACACGCATGTGAATCCTCCAACATGTGTATGTAAATATGTATGTTTGTGCGTCTGAGAAGTCTTTACTCACACGTGCATTCGTCCGTGCGTGTGCTTCTCCATGTGATTAGTAGTTTGTGTCCGTCTATTTACATTCACAAAAGTAGTCTCACATCGGGCTACAAGTCTCCGAATTTTTACTCTGGGCTAAACGCTCTGCCGGAATGCGCCGCCACGAGACCCTTCTGATCGAGCAGGATTCGCTGCAATAACAGCCGTGCGAGATCTCTTAAAGGTTATTCAGGACATGCGTTTAAAATTCCCATGCTCCCCCCCCCCCCACCCCCCACCTCCCACCCCTCAGAACCTCACGTTCTAACAACAGACAGGTTATAAAAAAGAAAAGAAAAAAGATGGACAGGGCATGGTTAAGACAATAGCTCGGTGGAAGCCATGCTGTACAAATATAAACAAATACTGTGCGTTTGCCTTGCGCTTTCATCTGTCCCTTTTTTTATGCGCACTTGTGAACATTGGCTGTTGAACATTTGAACAAAGGAGTAGGGCGTAGATGGATGACCTCCTCTATAATGTTGGAAAGTATGAAAACATTAATGATAACAGCGGATTATTTCTTATGTCTCTTATTCTTTTTTAGTAATGATAACATCGAATAATTTATTTCTCTTAGTTTTTTAGTAATGATAACAGCGAATTATTTCTTATTTCTCTTAGTTTTTAGTAATGATAATAATTATTTCCTATTTCCCTTTCGTATTTCCTATTTCTCTCCCGATACAACTCTTTCGAAAACCGATTGGGAGTCGGCACTTCTACCCCGCACCGATA